>NC_079429.1:19120962-19185962 GCF_026213295.1 Gadus chalcogrammus | reverse complement strand
CACAGGTCTTTTTCTTTTACAATTATATTAAAAAATAAGAAAGAAGAAATTAAAAGTGTATCAGGCAAAACATAAAAATAGCAAATTTTCATTTAAATAAACTCTTTAAGGGATTTGCGGTACAGGTGAGTCTTAATTAGGAACTTAAAAGATGTCACTGAATCAGCTTACCTTATTTGCTCAGGCAATGCATTCCAAAGCTTTAGGGCTAACACAGAAAAAGACCTGTCCCCTTTAGTAGCGAGCCGGGACTCAGGAATAGTTAGTAAACCTTTGCCTGCAGACCTTCATCTGCGAGTAGGTCAATTAGGGCACTAGTATTTCTGAGATGTAACTAGGAGAAAGGCCATGGAGAGCTTTAAAAGTCATTTTAAAATAAATTCTCCAGCAAATGTGGAGCCAGTGAAGGGATGCAAGAATTGCATGAAGGGGAAGGGGAACCATGTATAAGCAAAATAAAATAGGTCCAAAAACAGACCCCTGTGGTACACCATATTTAACGGAAGAATAAGAAGACATACAGTTGTTTACAGAAATACCAAAATTTATATTTGACAAATAAGATGTAAACCATTGCAATGCAGTACCAGATAACCCCACCCACTGCTTCAGCATGTCTAATAGTCTATTAGTCTTATTAGTAGTAATACTAGTAATAGTATTAGTATTATTATTGCTGTCAATATTTGTATGCTTATTTTATAACATTATTATGGATATTATTAATACCTATGATATTGATAATGAATATTTTCTGATATTACTATCAATATCTGCATACTTTTAATACATAATTCTTTTTATTTAATTATATTTATATCAGTAATCTGAAAGGATTTAATTGCCAGGAATTTGGCTTGGTGAATAAGGTGCATACATTAAGACAATAACAATGAACAATGAACAAACAGTGATACATATATAACACCATATAAACAAGCACACAAGCAGGGACATAAGAGATCAATTGAAAATAGGATAAAATAGAATAAAATAGAATAAATTAATAAAATAGAATAATATATTACACTATTATTATATAATTTAGCGTGCATTTTTATTTTTAAAGAGATAAGTATATAGTATGTGCATCCTTTTTAATTCCAAGCTTTACTCTAAGATGTACATAAATAAATCCTATGTATCTGTCCTGGCCTGTCGCACACTCTGTGCAAACAACAATAAGATCTCATTTTCATTTGTCCATTGAGCCGATTAATTAGACATACAGATATAGTTGGTCTGAGTGCTATTGCAGTGTTAAAATGAGGATGATGAATAATGATATGATTTAAAAATATAGACTAATTTTAGTGGTACTGAGTTATTTAAAATGACACATCAACAAAGTGAGTGTTGGAATTTTGTGTGTCCATTTTGGATACATTTGTTCCAGTCAGAAGACTTATGAGAAGACAGAAGACATTTGAAACAGCAGGATTATTAACAGCCCAGACCTGCTGATTGCCAGGTGGACTCAGATGTAAATGGCCTTTTTTGGATTGGCCGTAGAAAGTGTTTTTGCTATCCACAGCAGTCGTACTTGCACTGAGTTGCACCATTGTTGCTCTTGAACTTTAGAAAGTGTGGTGGGATTTACTGAAGCACTCTGATATGATATCTACTAAAATCGTTGGAATGCACTACCACTTATACTTTGTATTTTGCTACTGTGCCCCCTGTCCAGTTGTTTTATTATGTTTTATTTATGTGCTTTTTGGTACTTCAATTTCTATCGCCTGCGTTTTTCTGACTTTGTTTCATGACTAAACCAAATGTAATCGCTAGTTAATGCCCTGTGACATGTGACATCAGGACTCCCAATCCTGGCTGTATTTTCTTCAGCCTTTTCACTGACAAACAAAGGATGTTCATAAAACATAAAGATTGGATTTGAAAGAAAGGAGAAAGGCTCCAGTTTCAGCGGGGAGCAGGGGTCGTTTCCAGGTGCCCAGGTCAGCGGGCTGCACATCCAGAGGTTTGAGTCGTCTGGCTTCCTGTGGCCCTGTGGTTACTTCCTGCCTTTCTTTCTGGAGCTGTGTTAAGCTATAGCTGCTGACAGCCAGGGTATCCGCCTGGAGGCTGACCCTCATTGTGTGTGTGTGTGTGTGTGTGTGTGTGTGTGTGTGTGTGTGTGTGTGTGTGTGTGTGTGTGTGTGTGTGTGTGTGTGTGTGTGTGTGTGTGTGTGTGTGTGTGTGTGTGTGTGTGTCTGTGTGTCTGTGTGCGCTTGTGTTTGTGTGTGTGTGCTTGTGTACACAATCTGTCTATCCGTCTGAATATGTGTGTCGGTTGCTTTGTCGTCCTATTGTGTAACTTGTGTTCATCTGCGTATCGGTTCCTGTAAGTCTGACAAATGTCCTGGGCTTCAGTTTGTGTGTGTATATGTGTCCATGTTTATATATTTACCAATACATGTGGAACATTATTTCACCCACCACCAAAATAAGAATTGAGAAACTGCAAATCAAAGGGAATGAGTTAAAGCTCTCTGTCAGCAGACGACGTAGTGCATACTCATCGCAGCCTGCTGAAACATTGCTTTATTTATAGACACATTTCACAACGTCTGATGCTGCAGCACTTTACTTTGATTGACCACATTTGAGATTAGATTGAGTATCAGTTGAGTATCTGTTGAGTATCAACTGAGTATCAATTAAGTATCTGCTGAGTATCAATCAAGTATCAGCTGAGTATCAATTAAGTATCATCTGAGTATATGTTGATCAATAAGGTTATCGAGAACCACATAATCACACATATTAAATTAAGTGTTATCGACTATGAACTGAGTTTCATTATATAATCATCAACATGTCAAGTGATAAGCACCCATCCATTTACGACATGTTTCAGTTGAATATCATGTTGCATGTCTCACATGGGTGAGTTTCATATCTGGTGAAATTTGAAGTGCTATCAACTAATATTTCAAATGCAGGGCTACTGAGTGACATTAAGAATTAAAATAAGTATCACATGATTCTCATCACCATACAACATGACACTGGACAGCAGCATGAGTGAACAGTGCCTGTCTTTGGTCTGTCAGTTGCATATCAACTAACTATCATTTGGATTATACAAATTGAAAGACTCCCTGTAGTTTGGTGTTTATGAAATATCTTTTGATCATCTAAGATAACCAAAGGTAATGTAATTGAGTGTCAAATGCATACTCCACATAAAGTAATCTATAGTTATAAAGGAAAAACAAAGGTTAATTATACCACCTGGTGCGGTGTTGAGTAAAAGGTGTACATTGTCAAGGTGTACCTTCTAGTGACAGATGGGAACATTGACCAAGATGTTTGATGGACAGATCAACCTTCAAATTGGTACAGTCCACTGCAGACTAGTAGGCTGATATATTCATAGCGATCATTAATCATCTACAAATGTATTTCAATGTTTTATAAATTATTACTTCATCATGAATTTGAGGCTTATAAATGACTAATATTAATTGCTTGTATTACTATGTCTGTCATTTATGGCAACAATTGCACCCCTGACCATCCCAGGAAAGAGGGATCCCCCACTCTGCAAATGTAAATGTAATGTACTATAAATGCAATTTGCTACAAAAAACAAAGATAAAACAAAAAACATGTAATGTTCTATAAAAAACAAAGATAAAATAAAAAACAAACAACAAACAAAAAGTAACAATGATAGATTTGAGACGACGATAATAATAGTAACAATAGCATTAATAATAATAACCCTATACTCTGTATACTCTATAAACTCTGTGTTCCTGTGAGACTCTACCTGGGATTGAGGAAAATACAAATACAATACAATTTAATTTAAACTTATAAATTAAGTTTAAATTAATTTAAACTTAATTTAATCCTGGCTGTACATTATGGCTGTACTGAACATTATTAAAAAAGTATTACCGAAACTTGTATTACTGAAATTGACAAAAAAGACAAAGGTTAAAAAAAAAGTATACATTTATTAATTATAAAGAGTAATACTTTATAGAAACTTTATAATATTGCCATATTGCCATTTGTCTGATGTGTGGCTATGGCATCTCTGACAACTCAAATGATAGCTCTTAACTGTTAAAGCACCTTGCACCAATGTACCAAGTACTTTTTACCTTCGTTTTCATTGCTTTATTGATATTCATCAGGGTCTCACATTAATGTATCATAATAATATTGCATCATACCGTGTCGGATGGAGCTCCTAATATTCAGATAAAGATAGGTTAATGATATATAGGCCTAAAGGTTCTGGGCCACAGCATTCAGCCAATCACTAGAGGCTTATTAATGAAATCCTCTAATAAATCTACATTGATCATTAGAGTGTTCCCAAAATGCATTCAGACTATTAGCTTCGTGAGATCCTGATATTGATGTTGGCCGCCTTAATGCACGGGCTTACCTGGGGTGAAGCCCCAGGGCCTACGACTATCAGGGGGCCTAAGTAATCCCCTCCCACACACGCACACACACATCTTCATTGTAAGATCCCCTCTCAGGGGGCCTGCGAACACTCTCAGCCCCAGGGCCCAATGGCAGTTAATGCACGCCTGATATTGATCTTCATAGAGAACTACAATAAACTGTGGGGCTCGGGATGGTTTCAGGACGCCAACTATGTTCGGGTACAACGGTTGATTATTTAGGAAAACACCCCCATCTTGTGGCCACCTTTTGTACAATAATTATTGACTAAATTATATTAGTACACGTGTCCCATGATTGAGATCTCAAACTCGGGATATTGTTTTCAACGCGTGACGGGCGTCTCGTTACGCTAATAAAAACAAATAAACCGCTAATAATCCCACTGTAGTGGGCCCAGCTACTATATTATTGGTGGAGCTATTCCCCACCATTCACTTCGCCTTCGGTGAATAATTGCTAAATATATGAATAAAGAATCGTCAGAATGACGTATGTATTTTGGTAACATAACAATACTATGAATTAGGCTACATATTATCTATTGATATGGATTTCTAATTAAATATTATTATGAATGACATATTGATCAATAATATGAATGAAAGCCGATGCAACGATAAATCGCTATTTATTATTTATTTATCATTTATTAAGGAGAAATGGAGTATAATGAAATGGGTGTGACGAACATTGAATTTGTTTTTGTACTTGACCATCTTTGACCTCAGAGTGCTGTTTCAGCCAACTTTGTTGGATTCAAAGTTCTGTTGGTCACAAGTTCTCTGTTTCCTGTTGCTGCCACTCGTTCTGCTGACAGAAGCAGGTGTCCTGCCCTGGAATTTAAAATACACACACACACACACACACACACACACACACACACACACACACACACACACACACACACACACACACACACACACACACACACACACACACACACACACACACACACACACATCAAGGAGTTCCTTTCGTCTTACTGAATCATTTAGCAGCAGAGTTGTAGTTCTCTGCGGTATAAGCCACCACAGACAGAAGTTCCACAGCGGGCATGGAGACGGAGGGAGGGAACACAGTCTTACCTGATCCCCCAACTCAAAGGGAAAAGGACATCAAAGAAGAAGATGAGAAGGCATATGGAAATATATTCACTGAGCTGGAGTCTGTTGATCTGCCACTTGGAACCACCTTAAGGTAGCATTCACCTGCTCTGTAGTCAGTCATTTATTGGATCAACTGTGGTCACTAGAATCAATGGTTGTTCCTCTCAATTGTGTGTGGAAACAATAACTAGACTAGTTTAAAAATATATTGATACTGACATATACATATATATATATATATATATATATATATATAGATACATATATAACCTATTAAAGTTTAAAAACACAGGCCTTTCTAAATCCAGCATTTAGAGTAGATTTTAACAATTGCATACTCAGCTAGGAGACATGTATAATTATATTCAGCACTACAGGAATCTCCTCCGGCAGCACTGTCATATGCCCACAACACTACTACTAATGTATACTACTGCTAGTGTATACTACTGCTAATGTATACTACTGCTAATGTATACTACTGCTAGTGTATACTACTGCTAGTGTATACTACTGCTAATGTATACTACTGCTAGTGTATACTACTGCTAGTGTATGGCCTAATACTACTATGAATGTATACTACTGTTAGTGTATACTACTGCTGCTACTACTAATGTATACTACTGCTAGCCTACCACTACTTATGTATACTACTACCACCACTACTACTACTACTACTACTACTACTACTACACTACTAATAATAACAACAATATCGTAAATTGAGCAAATTCCAGCCCAGATATTTTCTTGTAAAGGTAAAATACACATCATTATTGAACCTTAAATGACCAAACAACCTGTACTGTGCTAAGAGGTGTTGGTTATTAGATTACTGTTTGGTGTCCTGAACCAATTGGGGACAATTAGGGGACAATTAAGTATTTATTTTTTTAACTTGAATAGAGCCAACCTCAGACCTCCAGGAACCGCAACACGGCACCAACCCCCGTTACCCTGGGGTCTGAACCAGGTCTCTGTTACCCTGGGGTCTGAACCCACAGACAGGTCTCTGTTACCCTGGAGTCTGAACCCACAGACAGGTCTCTGTTACCCTGGGGTCTGAACCCACAGACAGGTCTCTGTTACCCTGGGGTCTGAACCCACAGACAGGTCTCTGTTAGGGTCTGCCCCCACACACAGGTCTCTGTTACCCTGGGGTCTGAACCCACAGACATGTCTCCGTTACCCTGGGGTCTGAACCCACAGACAGGTCTCTGTTACCCTGGGGTCTGAACCCACAGACAGGTCTCTGTTACCCTGGGGTCTGCCCCCACAGACAGGTCACTGTTACCCTGGTGTCTGGCCCCACAGGTCTTTGTTACCCTGGGTCTGAACCCACAGACAGGTCTCTGTTTCCCTGGGGTCTGCCCCCACAGGTCTCTGTTACCCTGGGGTCTGCCCCCACAAGTCTCTGTTACCCTGGGGTCTGAACCCACAGACAGGTCTCTGTTACCCTGGGGTCTGAACCCACAGACAGGTCTCTGTTACCCTGGTGTCTTCCCCAACAGGTCTCTGTTATTCTGGTGTCTGCCACCATAGACAGGTCTCTGTACTGCGGGTGTCAGCTGCGCTCAGCGGCGACTTTCCGTACTGCGGGTGTCTGCCCCCAGCGGCGGGTCTCTGTACTGCGGGTGTCTGCTGCAGCTCTCTCAGGTCTGAGGTGAGAGATGCTCACATATACAACCATCATGGCGGACAGTGAGACCCTGGAGTGTGTCACGGAGCACGAACGGATCCTGCAGGAGATCGAGAGCACTGACACGGCGTGTGTTGGTCCAACGCTTCGGTAGGGAATCGAGGCTAACCGCTGAATGTCAGCGGTCGTTCTGTACGTGTCACTGTCTGCGCTCAGTACACTGGAGACCTCTGTTAGCTGCCCACCTAGCAGCGCCTACCTGGACGGTAGCTGGTTTAGCCGAGCAGCTAACAGCCGAGCTAACGGGCAGGTTAGGTTGAATGGGGAAGCTAACTAGCCGGATGGCTAGTTAGCTGTTAGCTTCTCGGCTAAACCAGCTATCAGCCGAGCTAATAGCAGTTTAGGTTGAACGGGGAAGCCAACCAGCCGGATGGCTAACCTCTCTTCGTGACAGCTAACAACAGAAGCGGAACCGTTACATGCATGTCTTGTACGTTTTGTCCGTGAGCAGCAGTCTTTGAGAAGTCTGCTGTCAGGACGGAAGGAGACGTGATGAGTCGTGTGGCTCTAGGTTGTTATTTGTCGCTCAGGTTAACCAACCTCTTTAGCTATATGGGCAAGTGCTGCTGCTCACGTCACAACATTTGCATATCTTATTATACACTCACTGAATGGAGAAACCTGCATTGTAATTAAATTGTATCACGTTTGTTTGCAGCCCAGTAGTTAATAACGAATAGCTGAAAGGCAGTTTCTAATGCATTAAAGTCATGCGAGGCTGCTGAGGTTAACATCAAGGGGGCCTTCCTGTCAAAATTGGGAGCATATCTATCATAGGACCTGTCAATCAAGCCTGACTTTAGACATGCCTGCAGGCGGCCTTTTTTTTTTTACAGTGATCAGTCAGCAGTCACCTCTGTTGACGTAGATGAGTTATGAAAGGAATGGAAAACATCTATCTTTGCATTTTTTTAGGGAACATATTTTTTTAGATTTAACGTCTTGTTCGTCGATGTTCACATGGCTCACATGGATTTAATAGGTTTGTTGTGATTTTGAGAAGCGTGGAAATGAATGCATTTAAACTTGGTTACTCTTGCCTCTGTTAGGATTCATGCTGACAGGAAAAGTGAGGTCTATCATTGATGTTGCCGTACTGGCATGAGGTGTGATTCAGTTAAAAATATTACAATACAATTAGTTAAACATTACACACACACACACACACACACACACACACACACACACACACACACACACACACACACACTTTCCTTTGGTTATTACGTGAAGCAGATGTTTATTGGGGGGTTTGGGAACAGAGAGTACAGCTCATTGTGTTAATGTCAAATGATTGCAGTTGGTTCATTGTGAAAAATAAATATCCTTGATGTAGTGTACTACTGTTGCCATGTTGCATTAGCTCAGCTTACTACATTTCATCAGTGTAGGGAAGCTTCTTTCAATGTAGAGTAACTGGTAGTTTAGCTCACTACACTGTCAAATTAAGATGTCCCAACACTGCGATTATCGTTATAACATATTACTAAAGATGGCTTCCCTCATCATTAAGTTGTTACTTTTGATATCCTAGCTATAAAGATTAACTTATTAGTGAGGCCCACAGAGTAAGGGGCGCTAGACCCATTGGGCCCGGTATGGAGAATTCCAACGTCCACCATAAGCTTTGTTTTACCGTTAGGTTTCAGAACGAATATCAAAATATTGGGTTAGGGTCCATTCATAATCTTTCACTTCCTGTATGTAAATGCAGCAGGGGATGCGACCGCTGCAGAATTAGGATTTATCAACTGATCATTTTCTAAAGTGGTACAATTGGTTAAAAAATTATTATAGTATTAATAATGCCAAATAGCAAAACAACAATATCACGTCAGTCGCTTTGGGATACACAGTCTGAGATTGACCTGGTTTCAGCAGAGCTTCATTGCAGCCTAAAATTGTCCTAGGCCTACTTCATATTATCACAAAGCAAATAGGGGGTTTGTATAGTTTGCAAATACATTTGAAATGAGTTTCCCGGCAGGACGAGTGCTATTTACCCTGTGATAAATCACTTTATCGCCATAACGGAAAAACATCTCTTCCTGTTCTATTCATGTTCACTAAATAACCAACAGGTTAATACTATTACTAAATTATTAATAGTAGGTGGAGCTTTATGGGGTTCTCAGACGTCCAGCGCCATTACATATATTTCATGACTGTGATACTTGGACGACATGTTACTTAGCCTTCTGCCCGACATCCCCAAACATGCATAGACATTAAAAAACATGAATATGTTTTGTATACAATTTTTCCATCGAAACAAAACGAATATCCGAACACTGAATTGAGATTTCAATAGCGCCCTGACGAACGGACATCCAGATGTTGTAATACTCAGGCTCAGCCCTGGTTGGCCGATGGGTTCTGTGTCAGGGTTGTAAGAAAGTTACTCTTCCACATGATGCTGTAGCCTTGGGACTGCACCAGTCTCACCAGCTCATGTTTCATTGGCTCCTCAGATACGGTCTGGGTCCCCATACACAAAGATTTCTGACCAGTACGAGATAGACCTAGTAATCACAACCGTTTATCTAGCATGAGGCGGGATAAATCAGAGAAGCTGTAGAGGTGTCAACAACAACAAAGATGGCTGCTGCTGTGTAAAATGCTCTGTTGATTTGCCATCGAGACAGAATATCTCGACATCGCTTTCCTCTCGAACCAACTCCTCGCCGCCTCCTCCTCCTATATATATTGAATACATGATCTACCTAAACATAAGAGGGGGTAAGGTCTTATAGTCCAGTTGTGATCTATTGTTTTCCTTTTCTGGTAATCCGCATTTCAGAATAGTGCATAATATATTATATATATATATGTACATTATTCACATTATTCACCAAGCACCAATTCATTATTTAGGAGTTTGTTGCATTAGAACATAACTCACTGAAGGGGTATCATGGGGTGGAGAAGAGCAGGAGAGAGCGCTTTTCCCTCAGCTCTCCCAGACGGTCATATAAAGGCAGCCATAGCATCAGCTTTAGCCCAAATAGATGTTTAACAGCCATCAAACACCAATGTCAAAGCATCTGCAGTTTTGTCAGAGGAAAAGTGATGCAGTGCAGAGCAGACATTAGACACTCACAGAATACTGGTTTACTGGTGTGTAGGAAGCAGCCTGTAAGGTAAAGCAGAAGTGGAGAACACCAGGGGGGACTCTGTCCAGTTTAGCTGTTGCTGCGTTCACACGCACCAACTAGTCGTCAGCTGATTAAAACACTTGCAAAGTCTCTACTACACGGCACTCTCCACCTGGGTGACTTCTATTGGTGCTGTTAATAATCAGGTCTATTGTAAAGATGGCAGTCAATTAAAGTTGGCTTGGGGCTACATGCTGCCATGTACGAGTTATCTCCCTGAGTGCGTATCGTTAAGGCTGGTTTAACCCGTTGCACACTTATTACTCGATGTACAACCGGTGTGGAGCCTCACCTAGCCCCAGGGTCCAATCAGACTCAGCCAGGTGAGGCTGATTAAGCCAGCCATCATCCACACACACTCCCACACGCAAAATGTGTGCTGGTGAAAGTGCCAGATGTTCTCATGTGACATGAATGTTGGATTCCAGGGGCTACTCTGGAGAGTGGCATCATTTCCTGTGTCCCTAGGAAGCAGGAAGACTCTGACCTATTGGTTGCAGCTGCTAGCTGCTTCATAGTGATAATAACAGGAAATAGGAAGCTCATAAGGGAGTATGCAGGCTGCAGATTTCTTTATCCCTCTCCCCTTTGTTATGTGTGTCTCTGATGTGTTGTCTATAGCACTGGTTCCAATCTGAGTTTATCAAATACCAGTCCCCTCCTCAACTACATGCAATATGACCTTAACTTTCCTTTTCATGCAAATATTAACGGAAGAATCACTATTGTTAAAGAATCACTTTCACTGCGGCAGCTATTGGCTCATGATATGAGAAATCAGTGGGAGTATTGTTGATGAGTAATACCCTAATTATGACCTCATGAGTTAAGACCGCACAGTAGAGAACACCACGCTCATCACAGTAGAAAACACCACGCTCATCACAGTAGAGAACACCACGCTCATCACAGTAGAGAACACTACGCTCATCAGAGTAGAGAACACCACGCTCATCAGAGTAGAGAACACCACGCTCATCACAGTAGAGAACACCACGCTCATCACAGTAGAAAACACCACGCTCATCACAGTAGAGAACACCACGCTCATCACAGTAGAGAACACTACGCTCATCAGAGTAGAGAACACCACGCTCATCAGAGTAGAGAACACCACGCTCATCACAGTAGAGAACACCACGCTCATCACAGAGGAGGGAGGAGGAGGCTGCTGTAATGAAGTGTTGCTCAAATGAAGCCTAATATGTTGGGTACCGTTCACATTTGAACCCACCAGAACCAGGTGTCCCACCGGTACCAGAACCCAACGGAATCTCGGGTGGTTTGCTCTCTTGGGTGGGAAGAACTAAAATGTAACTTTAGTTTTTTGATAATACAATTTCAAAATCTCTCCTTCCCAAACCCTCCAAACATCAGCCTTCTCTCTACTGGCGGTCCGTACACGTTAGATCATGTGTCCCGGTCACTTCACTGACCGTGTTCAACATCTGTTCAAACACAGCTTTTAAATCAGGAAGTGTTTTCTGTGGCTGAAAGTGAAGTACATGGAAATGCAAGATGAGAGGAGCCATGCAAATATGCAGCGTATTTCCATAAATGTGCATTGGTCTTACTGCCCTTCCCCGTGGTTCAGCCCTCTGCTGGTGGAACCAGAACCAGAACATATCTGCAAAGATCCACACGGGGCCCACAGAATCAACCTGCATTTATACTTCTCTGTCGCATTAATGTGTACACAAGGGGGCAGTATCGCGCTTCTTGCCCCGAATGTACGACCCGGTACTGGAATCGTGAGTCTCTCGTACTGCCCCATTGAAAAAGAACCTTGAATATTATCTTATAATCAGATTATGGTTTATATTTGACCTAACACTACTTTTAAGACGGTTGGTGGTTAGGCTCTCTGTTGTTTACTCGTTGGTACCCTTACTATGAGCAGTGTGTGAGTAGTATATAAACTTCATACAGGTCTAGTGGGGACATGAGGAGGTTGGGAGAAGTATTTACACTTCATACATGTCTAGTGGGGACATTAGAAGTGTGTGAGTAGTATCTACACCTCATACAGGTCTAGTGGGTGTTTCCATTTCTCAATGGAAAATAACCATTTGTAAATTCTTTGCATGGTTTTATTGTATCTCTCGCTAACATGGGGGATTTCAACTAACCAATTCCACTGTGATCCAATTTAAAACACATTAAAGATCTTCTACTGTAACGGTGAATTGCATGAAAAAACATATGTTTCTGAGTGTAATACAACTATTAAGCGTTAATATTTAAATGTGTTATTCATTATTGTACATTTTCAAGGTGTAAGTGTAAAGATCCTTTATAATAATCCTTTGTAATCCTTTATCTCCCACACACTCCATCATTGGAATTGTGACTGCCAGACTCATACAAGTCATAAAAGTCGTTTGAATCATGTCTAAACAATATTTCAGAGCAACGGTTAAGAGCCAAGCTGAAGCATTAAATGTAAATATTTGTGTAAATGTGTTAAAAAGTAAGGAGTTTTGAAAGTGTAGTTCTCAACATGCCACTGTGTTTGGCTGACACTAGGTGGTGCTAACGCCTTGTGGTCGCTTTACAAAGACTTTTGAATGTTTTTTGTTTCATTTGTGATGTTTCAAAAATGAAAGAAGCTTTCCACCCCTTTTTGTTCAAGTGTCAGTTATTATATTTGAACAGAGAAGCTAATACATTGATATACATATTATACTTGTGTTCTATTCTGGTATTCTGTTGTAAAGCAAGCTATTCCATAGCTTGCTTTACAACAGAATACCATTTATGCTATGGAATAATATTTGTATACTGCTTCCCAATTTATTTAATCATCCTTTTAATTTGTCTCCTATGTTTCCTTTAGAGTGTTAAAGAGTGTTAGTCTATTACTGACAACAGACATTAGAATTTGAATGCGCCCCGGAACAGTCTAACTAGCACCACAGTCTCCCATAATGCAAAATGAGAAAGCCTCACGCACAAAGACAGTCTATTCTATTTTATAAACATTGAAAGCGACAGAAACGTTGTTTCATCATGTTCCATTAGCAGATTATACAGAATGCAGTTATAAAAATGTAAGTAGGTATGTAATGTAATGTGAAGCAAGTAGGTATGCTTTGGCGTAATGTAATTATAAATCTCACTGATTTTGTAATAAAGGGAACCATCTACTGCAGCGAAAACGATTAAAACCAAATTTTTGAAAGAACCCGCTGATCTCCACCAGTGGCTTTGGTTATTTCAGATCCCAAGCAGTGAACGAACCAATCAAGAATCCAAAAGCAGCCTTGTTACTCTTGAACCAAACAAGAGGCCGTATTGCAGCCCTTGTTATTAATAAGCCTGAGTGTGTCTGGAGCAATGGTGAGGAGAAACTCATGTTACGATGACTTGGTTAGACTTTATTATCCACCCGTTTTTTTGATCATTAGCTTGTGTAACCCAAAACAGATCCCATGTTCCAGAAAAGTGATGGCATAAGACAGATGATTCACGTTTCTTTAATGGCCAATGGATAAACTGACAGCGGAGTAGGCCTACCTAGGGTCTCAGCAAGTGCTCTCTTCTGTGTTACGAAATAAATTAGAAACACTCAACATGCAAAGGCTTACATGACGTAAAATGTCAGCGATTATCGCAAGCTGCCAATCAATCCTTAATTGGCATTCTCATGGAGCCGTTGTATAGTCTTTTGGGGACCTTTTCCTGAAACACTTTAAAAAAGAAATAATATTAAAAATAGCCTAAATAGTTTGGCCTTCAGTATTGTGCGTACGGCAAACATCTCCCATCTTCCTTCCATTACTCACCCAGATCAACCTGTTCCTTGGCCTGCAGATGACCGTACTCATCTTCTCACCCTGTTGTTCTCAGGTCAGTTTATGATGACCAGCCCTACGCCCACAAGCGCTTCATGGAGAAGCTGGATGCCAGAATACGAAACCACGACCGTGAGATCGAGAAGATGTGCAACTTTCACCATCAGGGCTTTGTGGACGCTATAACCGAGCTGCTCAAAGTCCGTGCAGACGCAGAGAAGCTCATGGTGAGTCGCTGTACCCAGGGCGGCTTCCTGATTGGCTGTGTTTGTAACTCGTGACTTAAACATGTCCCGGCTACATAGGATGTTTCAACAGTAATGGGGAGCCTTTCATAATGCAGCCATGTGTATATATGCATTTTTTCATTTAGACGTCTGATTTAATATTTTTTTTCAATTCAGTTACTTTTGCGATTCTGTACAAGTTGCTATATGTGATTGTGATTTCTTTATTTTTGGTTGACCATATGGATTTTAACGCTGTGGTTCGAGTGTACAGGGCTCTGGGTGTCAGCCATTGATTTTTGTATTTTGTGTGGTGATACAGAACAGAATTGATGAAAATTAACCAGGCGAATACAATATAGCACCCTCTGTAGGGCGGAACCATTTAGGTTTCCACAAAGATGACATCGTTTTTTTAGGCTTTATCGTTTTGCAAAAAATAATTGCTGTCCAATAGGGCTGGGTATTGCCAGGTACCTCACGATTCAATTATATTCTTAAAGTCTTGATTCAATTAGATTTCGATTTTATATTGATCGAATTGCTCGATATTGATTCAATAATACGTGCAGATGACAAAAATACCTAAATATTATTTTGAATTAACCATTTAAAAATGAATTAACCATTTCATTCTGCTTTAACTAGCAAAAAAGGGAATACACCATTGTATAGAATTGTTCCTGAGCTAAACTTGCGGCATAAAAGTAATAATCATAACATGGACAAATGTAAAAGGGCATGCACATTTAGGCATACTCGCTTCTAGATTACAATGACTGAGCGTGCTTCTTTTTTTCTTTTCTTTTTAATGGAAGTAATCGAAAAAATCTGAATCGAAATTAAATCGAGAACAAATAAATTGCAGTGCATTGATTAATCAATATTTTTACCCTTGCCCTACTGTCCAACAATACCGGTCTTCAATCAGCAGATGTATCCAGCTGAATTGTGTTTCATTAAGGCTAATGTTTCGTGCAGAGTACTTTGTAATGCCCCGATTGTGAAGGAATACTGACCCAACGATGGCCCTAGAGAGGAGTGCTGCTGCTCGTCTCCTGGGCAGGTTAACACCGCAAGACCCACTCAGACCGGATCAATTCTTTAGTTCAGTGTCACCTCGCTAATTCAGAGCGTGAATATCTGTTGAAGAGAAAACTAAATCCCTAAAGTCTCTGTCCTCGGTTGCAAACATGCAAGTTGAAGATATTTATCTATGCACACAATCATATTTAGGAGCATATGATGTGCAATCCAGCTGTGGCACTGTACAGCCCTGAGTCAATTTTGGGGCACGTCCAAGAGAGAGTGAGGTTTCCATCAATCTTCTAATATAACGCCAGAGTGGGTGTGGAGACAAGCTTCGTCCGACCAGTAGGTGATTCTGATGTCCGAATCCCAGAGAGGGTTATGCTTGTCGGACACTGATAGTATGACGCCACGGTGTGGGCGGTGAATTTAATATTAAACATCAGGCTTTATAACGGCCCTTCACAACAACGGAAAACTAGTATCCCAAACGGGACACAGCCATGGGGACTACAGGTCCCCGTCCTTCCTTTGACTTTTAGCCTAAACATTCATTTATAATGCGTTCTCTCTAGAGCCGAATGTCCATTCTAGGCCACTGGAGAACCATGGAGGTGCAACATGGTGGCCCCCATGAAGACAGCCCGCTCCTTATTTAGATATAAAGAGTTTATTGCAAGTTAACAAACAGAAGGATTGTTATTTTCATGGGATTCTACTCTAATCAAATTATAATTGAATTCAGACGTGAATATTCGATTCCATTTCTGCCAAGTCGGCTCCACTAGATGCCACTAAGCTCTACACATTGCCTCTTTAATATAAACTATGTGTAACATTTAACGTTATACACAGGCCAAATCAACTACGATTGACAGAGTGTATCCGTTTAGAAAGCGTTTTCGCTAAAACGCTTCTACGTTCTCTCATTCAGTAACTTAAAAAAAACACATCACCAAATATTTCCCATACATCACAAATAAGAAATCTATATTTTGTGATAAATATTTCCGTAAAATTATATATTTTTCCCTCCCCTTTTATTGGGCCATTCAAATTGGGCAAATAAAATATGTTCCTTTTTAAGTTTAATGAAATTTGAACTGTAGATTAAATTCTAATATGCTGATGGTTTTGAAATAAATCAGGTTAAGTTTCATAGTGCTGGAGCTAATTAAGCTTTATGCCACCACACCCAGACTCAGCCAATAGACGGGCTCTGTCCGGGCCTCGTGTCCTGCCCTGTGGTTGCCCTTCTCTTTACCCTCCACTTGTGGAGCGTATTCCCTTTGAAAGGGGCTGTCATCGGAAAGCCCAGTGGTCAATTGGGTCATGGCTCTTAGACGTTTGACAAGAACCAAGTTCAAAAATCCCCGTCCAGAATCGAGAAGTTTGTCACTGAATCTGTGAGAAAGGGCCTGTCACAAGGCATTAGCCGGAATAAAGAGCCCCGTGCACTGAGCACCAGTTCAGGGCCTCACGGCCTGGGGACTCCAAAGAGGCCGCATTGTCCCTGCCCTCTCATGGACAATGAGCTGATTACAAGGCTGAGTAGTGGCTCGGTGGAAAGCTACAGTGAGAGAAAGTAAGGGACGGTAGAGGGACATAAGGGAGGGGAGGTACATAAGGGAGGGGAGGGACATAAGGGAGGGGAGGTAAAGGGACATAAGGGAGGGGAGGTAAAGGGACATAAGGGAGGGGAGGGACATAAGGGAGGGGAGGCAGAGGGACATAAGGGAGGGAGGTACATAAGGGAGGGGAGGGACATAAGGGAGGGGAGGGACATAAGGGGGGGGAGGCAGAGGGACATAAGGGAGGGGAGGGACATAAGGGAGGGGAGGCAGAGGGACATAAGGGAGGGGAGGGACAGAACAGAACTCACACATCACTACATGAACACGGGTCAGAGGAACCGAGACCAACCTAGAAGGACTGCTATAGGGACATAAGGGAGGGGAGGCAGAGGGACATAAGGGAGGGGAGGTACATAAGGGAGGGGAGGGACATAAGGGAGGGGAGGGACATAAGGGGAGGGAGGGGAGGGACATGAGGGAGGGGAGGGACATAAGGGAGGGGAGGCAGAGGGACATAAGGGAGGGCGATAGACAAGCCCCTGCACTACATTCAATAGTTATCTATTCAACACTATCACAGTGATCAGAGTCATTTCTTATGGCAGAGCTGACATCTAGAATCGTTACAGGCTATTCTCCGCGCTTTTAAAAAGAACAATTTAAGGACCCTTTGGTAATTGCAGTCTTTTACAGGTGGACCATTGATCCTTATTTTCATGCCGGCTGTAAGCCCCCAAGTTGTTTTTTTTAAGGCGGCAGGCGTATGTTGCTTAGGCGGCCACCTAAGCTGTACAATGCTGTGGGAAACCCTGGACTGACCTTTTAGGAGAAGTAGTAGAAATGTGCGGGTAACGGTACAATTCAAGTCAATCGTATGCCATACTTTATGTTACTTGTTAAATGTCTTACAAATGTAGACCTTTTGGTCTTGTCTTGCATGTAACTGCAATATTGGGAACATGACTTGATTGATGTCCCATGCACCTATGGAATGTGAAACACCAGGACAAGAAGTTTTATTCTGATATTCAGGAAAACTGAAGGGCTGTAAATAAGGCCATGTCATTGAAGCATTGTTGAAAGCAAGAGTGATTAAAAGGTCAGCTATCTCATTAAAAGACTGCTTTTCTTTCTCTAGGGCCAAGTGACGGACACTAATCGGAGATTACAGGAGGCTGGAAAAGAGGTACACACACACAATAACTATCCTCTTCCTCGTTTGTTCACGGGGGCAATTACCCTTCACCCATGGTTGTGTGTTCGGATTCCTGTGTGGCCCTCTCGCTTTCCCCCTCGTCTCTGTTGTTTCCGACACCCTTTCCTCTGCTGCACTGGTCCCTATTGTTCCAGGACAGACGAGCGTTGTGTCTGTTCCACAGGTGACGGCCCGCACAGAGGAGGTGGTCTGCTGTCGGCTCCAGCAGAGGAACATGGCCACCACGGTGGAGAGGCTGCAGCTCTGCCTCCCAGGTAGGAGAGCGCTGGGGGGGAACCAGGCTCCTTGATGTACGGGTGAACGGGTTATCTTCTATATCTATCACGACCAGAGAAATTCTGTGTGCGGGTGCAGTACAAGTGCTCGGAGTAATGTTTTTTGTGCCGTGTATGTTAGGGAGGAGGAAGTCATTTGGCAGACATGTCCCCGTCTCTGTGTCTCTGGACGGCACATCAGCTGCCTTGAGCTGAAGGTAGCGGTTTGGCCACACCAGTCCTTCCCTCCATTGCCCAGACTAAACCACCGGTTTCCTTGTTGCACGTTAGCTTCTTCACCAGTGTGATGCATTGTGGGTAAAATCCCACAGAGTCCTGCAGTGTGTGTAAAGTCCCTCTCTGTGTACATGGATTCTAAATATTGATTTTGGCTGTAGCTTACGGCAACTGATATATCTGCTTTTTTATTTTACAGTTCTGGAAATGTACAGTAAACTAAAGGAGCAGCTGCAGACTAAAAGGTACCCTTCACATGTTGTTTACGTCAGACTGATCAGTCTTACTGTTGGTTTCTCCTTCTCACATGTTGTTGTTTACGTCAGACTGATCAGTCTTACTGTTGGTTTCTCCTTCTCACATGTTGTTGTTTACGTCAGACTGATCAGTCTTACTGTTGGTTTCTCCTTCTCACATGTTGTTGTTTACGTCAGACTGATCAGTCTTACTGTTGGTTTCTCCTTCTCACATGTTGTTGTTTACGTCAGACTGATCAGTCTTACTGTTGGTTTCTCTCTTTCACATGTTTTGACCCAAAGCCTGGCATACTGTGTATCTGATTTCAAATCAAACATTTGTAATCAGGTCGTCCACTCTAAAGCTTTCAGCCCACCTGACTGCCTCGTAGGGCCGCTTGTACTTCCTCCCGACCCCGTGGAGTTCACGACCGACGCTGTTGGGCTCGTACTTACACATAGATCTGTCATCATGGGCTGCAAGTCCACATAGGACGGGACACTAATGACCCTCCCTTGTTCATCACAGACTACCAGGGCCCCCATAAAGGAGCAGGCTATTCACTGGGGGGACAATTGACCCTCAGTGTGCCCTTGTTAACGGCAGAGCCCCTAACCACGGCCCCCCCAAGGCTCACCGCCAAGGCATAAGACGTGTGTGTGTGTGTGTGTGTGTGTGTGTGTGTGGGCCTGCATGCATGTGTGTGTTTGTGTGCGTGTGTGTGCGTGTTTGTGTTTGAGCGCCTGCATGTGTGAGTACGTGTGTCTGTTTGTGTGCGTGCGCTTGAATACGTGCGTGTGTGTGTGTGCTTCCGCGTCCTCTTCAACAATGCATATTTCTTCATATCCGTTCCATATCCCTGCCTATATGCCGACGGAAGGGATGGCCGCTCTGCGTGCTTGGCGAGGCCGGCTCTGAGAGCGTGGCTGCGGACCTCTGTATGATCACCATGAAGCCACCTTCTGTTCAAGTGGATCCAGCTCGCTTTATACTCATTGACCGACCAATTAGATAGCTCTACTGGTTGTCCCTGGTTTTAATGATGGGAGTTGTGGCCGTTGACCGGGGGCTGAACCCGGGATGATGCGTGCCCCGTTTCAAAGGCCCACAATGCCTCAATTCACCAACCTAAGTTGTTGTTTTTTGGGCGAGTAAAACAGTGAGGTTAGGAGGTTGATTCCAGGGAAAAGATCTTTAAAGGCCAGGGTTCATTGTTCTGATGACAAGGTGAGGCCATTAGTGGAGAGCCAGCGGGACAGGGGGCCGGACGTCTTAGCCAGCAGAGGGACCGGCTCTCTGCTCTAGGAGAGGACCGGCTCTCTGCCCCAGGGAGAGGACCGGCTCTCTGCCCCAGAGGACCGGCTCTCTCCCCGAGTTTGTCTTAACATCTGGGGGGATAGGGTCGGGGGGGGGGGGTCATAAATATACGGCCTGTTAGGCCTTTTGACACTGTACCTGTGATTAAGGGCTACGCTAATAAAAAGAATGGAAATGAACTGAATGTGATTTGTCATGTCCGTGTGTCACTTCAGATACTATGCTGCATTAAAGACCATGGAGCAGCTAGAGAATGTATATATCCCAAGGTATGATCCCTAACATCTGGACAGCCATGCTTCTATCATATGGATACAGCCAGCCTGCTCTGTTTGAGAAGTTCAACCTATGAAGAGATGTGTTGTGTGACCCAGGGTGGGCCAGTACCGCTTCTGTCAGATCATGGCGGAGAACCTGCCCCGGCTCAGAGACCAGATCAAGGAGATCTCCATGTCCGACCTCAAAGACTTCCTGGAGAGTATCCGGAAACACTCGGACAAGGTTGGGGAGGCGGCCATGAAGCAGGTGGGTCCAGGAGGACGCTATGGGAGGACCAACGCCGCAGAGGAAGACCTTCAGATGGTCTCTGCTATGGAGGGGCATCTTTCAATATCTGTGTGTGTGTGTGTGTGTGTCTGTGTGTGTGTGTGTGTGTGTGTCAGGCCCAGCAGCACAGGACCTTCAACAGTGCGGTGTCCAGGCAGGCGAGTGCGGGCCCCTACAGCAGGCCCCTGTTCACCCTGAACGGGCGGGGCCGGGAGGCGCTCAACGGGCAGGCACTGGACGACATGGTGGAGGAGGAGGAGGAGGTGAGTGTCTGTGGTGGAGGAGGAGGAGGGGGTGTGTGTCTGTGTGGTGGAGGAGGAGGAGGAGGAGGAGGAGGAGGAGGTGTGTGTCTGTGTGGTGGAGGAGGAGGGGGTGTGTGTCTGTGTGGTGGAGGAGGAGGAGGAGGAGGAGGTGTGTGTCTGTGTGGTGGAGGAGGAGGAGGGGGTGTGTGTCTGTGTGGTGGAGGAGGAGGAGGAGGAGGAGGTGTGTGTCTGTGTGGTGGAGGAGGAGGAGGAGGAGGAGGAGGAGGAGGAGGTGTGTGTCTGTGTGGTGGAGGAGGAGGAGGAGGAGGAGGAGGAGGTGTGTGTCTGTGGTGGAGGAGGAGGAGGAGGAGGAGGTGTGTGTCTGTGTGGTGGAGGAGGAGGAGGAGGTGTGTGTCTGTGTGGTGGAGGAGGAGGAGGAGGAGGGGGTGTGTCTGTGGTGGAGGAGGAGGAGGAGGAGGAGGTGTGTCTGTGTGGTGGAGGAGGAGGAGGAGGAGGTGTATCTGTGTGGTCGTGGAGGAGGAGGTGTGTGTCTGGTCATGGTGGAGGAGGAGGAGGAGGAGGGGGTGTGTCTGTGTCTGTGGAGGAGGAGGAGGAGGGTGTTTGTCTGTGGAGGAGGAGGAGGAGGAGGAGGAGGAGGAGGTGTGTATCTGGTCATGGTGGAGGAGGAGGAGGAGGAGGAGGAGGGTGTGTGTCTGTCTGTGTGGTGGAGGAGGAGGAGGTGTGTATCTGTGTGGTCATGCTTCATGAAGCAGCTTGTTCTCCCGATTCAGCCCAGCTGTAGCTTCTCAGATTGACAGTGGCAGTTGTGGAGCTAGGAAGCTTATTTGTTGTGTGTGTATTTAGTTTTTTAAGTGTCAGAGAATGGGCGGCTGGCTTCGCCGTCCTCCTATTGAATTCCATTGTAAAAAATAATATTTTAAATTGGAATATCTTGAAAAGTTTAAATATTTAATAAATGTTAATGGTAGCGCATGATTCCAAGCATATCTTGACATTTTTTAATTGGACGGGAGTCTCTAGGTTATGAATTGTGGAAGGAGATAAGCCCCAAAGTTTGTAGAGAATAATAAAAAAAGAAAGAAACAAAGAATAATACCTAAGAAGAACAATAGGTGAGCGCTGCAGGCCGCACTCACCTAAATAGGAAATGTAAACTAAATGAGCTCTTGGTCACTAGGTGAATCCACTCTGAGACTCCACGGTTGAGGAAATGTGAAGTTAAAACTAGCTAGAGCAGGGTGACCTCACACGCTCTCCAGGGCTAATGGAAGACACTAGACCAGGAACCGGTTCATTCTTAAAGTACGAAACATATGGAAAATCTGGGTCGATAAGTATAAAGTTCAAAATGGAATGTGTGAAGTCTCACAGCAAATAACTGACGTCTTCAGGGAGACCTATTACAAAATATCATTTTTAAAGTTTAATATTTATTTAAGTATACGATATGTAAAATATTTTAAGTGCGCGATTCCAAGACAAGATTACATTTTTTTGTTGTATTTCAGTCTGCATGTGAAAGATTGTGGGAGGAGTCAGGTCAATAATAAAAAGCAATAAAGCATAATAAAGAGTAGATAATGAGCAGTGCTTAATAAAGCATAATAAAGAGTTGATAATGAGAAGTGCTTGATAAAGCATAATAAAGAGGAGATAATGAGCAGTGCTTAATAAAGCATAATAAAGAGGAGATAATGAGCAGTGCTTAATAAAGCATAATAAAGAGGAGATAATGAGCAGTGCTTGATAAAGCATAATAAAGAGGAGATAATGAGCAGTTCTTAATAAAGCATAATAAAGAGGAGATAATGAGCAGTTCTTAATAAAGCATAATAAAGAGGAGATAATGAGCAGTGCTTAATAAAGCATAATAAAGAGGAGATAATGAGCAGTGCTTGATAAAGCATAATAAAGAGGAGATAATGAGCAGTGCTTGATAAAGCATAATAAAGAGGAGATAATGAGCAGTGCTTGATAAAGCATAATAAAGAGGAGATAATGAGCAGTTCTTAATAAAGCATAATAAAGAGGAGATAATGAGCAGTGCTTGATAAAGCATAATAAAGAGGAGATAATGAGCAGTTCTTAATAAAGCATAATAAAGAGGAGATAATGAGCAGTGCTTAATAAAGCATAATAAAGAGTAGATAATGAGCAGTGCTTAATAAATTATAATTTAGAGTAGATCATTAGCTGTGCTCTGCCTAGCAGCTCTCAGCTTATCATCATCAGGAGATGTACAGACGAGAGCTTCTGAAAGACTTCCAGTCCCACACCATAACTAGTCTCGGCGTGCTGAGCAATCATTGTGAAACACATTTTAAATCCCATTTGTATCCCCACGGGTCTGTTTCTGCAGACATACCTTTTCGGGTTCACTACCCGTGATTGGTTGGGCCTCCTGTGTCCCAGACTTCCCTAGTGGACCAGACCGTAACGGTATAAGGTGTCTGAAGAGGACACCCGGGATGGTGATGGTGTCTGTGTGTTTCATGTGTCCGTCTGCAGGTCCTTACAGCACAGGACCTGGTGGACTTCTCCCCAGTCTACAGGTGTCTGCACATCTACACCATCCTGGTGGGTCCCGGTCTCACGCTTCACTCCAGACTCTGGGGCATCGTCAGCTCTTTATGGACACCTTACTCTGGGGGAAACGCATGCTCTGCTCATCGTCCACCGCCTGAGAACACACACACCGTAACACTACACCCCCTCCTTGTGTTGGCAGGGCGACCGGGAAACCTTTGAGAACTACTACAGGAAACAGAGGAAAAAACAGGCCAGGCTGGTTCTGCAGCCGCAGGCCAGCATGGTGAGTGCAGGCTCCCCTCCATCCGTCCTGAGCGCTGTGTTTGGGGGTGGACCAGTCCCATCCCAGCAGCCTTGACCACGCATTTGGAACGTTGGAATATGAGTCTCTATGGTGTGGGGTCACATGCAGCTCTGATTCATCATCATACATAGCCCAACACTGTGGGCCAGGGGTGGTAATACAAATAATCGATTCTTTGATGCATCGCGATTCTCTCTAGAATGATTCCGTCTCGATGCAGATAAATTAATAATCTGATTTTCATTTTTTTTATTGGTTCACCTGCTGCAACATTCTGTCTAATTTATCTTCAGTGTGTATTGGCCAGTCTGATTTGTCTGGACACGATTACGATTCAGCCTACGCATAGCATGCATGCAAACTCACAGCCAGACACAAGAACTCCTTCTAATTCAAGGGCAGCTCTTTCTTTAATGACATAGAAAAGAAAGATTGGAAAGAAAAGAAAACTGACAGAAATAATGTATTGCTTGAAAGATAATTCATTGTTATACATTTTTGCGTATTGTATTGTCTCTTTTTGAGTTATTTGGATCCAAACCTGTGTGTGTGTGTGTGTGTGTGTGTGTGTGTGTGTGTGTGTGTGTGTGTGTGTGTGTGTGTGTGTGTGTGTGTGTGTGTGTGTGTGTGTGTGTGTGTGTGTGTGTGTGTGTTTCCAGCATGAGACGGTGGAGGGCTACCGGAGATACTTTAACCAGATAGTAGGGTAAGCTGGTACCCTGCTCCTATGTATCTCTACATTTATTCATTCAGTAGATTTCTAGTCTGACCTCCGGCCCTCTCTGGTGTCTGTCTGTCCGTCTGTCTGTACGTGTGCGTGTGTGTGTCAGGTTCTTCGTGGTTGAAGACCACATCCTCCACGCCACACAGGGGCTGGTGACCCGGGCCTTCACAGAGGAGCTGTGGAACATGGCTCTGTCGAAGATCATCGCTGTGCTGCGAACACACTCTGTAAGCAGCCTGGACACACACCCTAATACACATCCTACAGCACGGAGGAATAGAGGAATAAACCCTGACAAGTTTATTCATTTTGAGTTGTTAGACAGCAGAGGTGTCCGTTATTGAATAGTGATGCACACCTAGACCAATCAGGATGAAGACCTAACAAGGGTGTTTTATGATGAGCTTTGCTGTACACCACAGCATTGTGGAATCATTGATTCTGGTTGGTCATTTGGTTGTTTTGAACAGTGCCTAATCAATGTTTTACAAATCCAACATGAACCACGAGTGTAAAATCAAAATCAACTAGTGTTTCCTTGACAATAAGCTAAAATTTATTTTAGCTTATCGCTTTAGCACAAGCAAGGATTTGAAGAGTACTTTGATAACAGTAGAATAGGTCAATAAAAAAAACCACCACTTAAATCGTTCAAAGTAACTAATATGTTGGCTGGTATATGTGGTATTCAGGACCCCCCAGGGCGTAACGTCAGGGGAAGTTAATGTACGTAGGGTGGTGATTCAGCCCAGTCCAGCCCTGGGTCCTGACCACCACCGAAGTACATCACGCTACGAAGACATGGAAAACAAACCTCTAGTACGACTATAGCTGGAGACCGGCCCGAGGGCCAGTGTGATTGAATGCAAATGGCAGAGAGACTGCTCTCAGTTCATTAAGATAATGGGGCTCTGGTGAGCCTCTGTTTAGCCTATGGTAACCAGCCTCCATTCACAGGAACAGTTAGAAAGGAGACCACATTCAGAGCTCACACACACACACGCACACACACACACACACACACACACACACACACACACACACACACTCTCTCAACACACACACACACACACACTCTCTCTCAACACACACACACACACACACACACTCGGCACACATTGAGGACAAGCAAAAGGTCAGTGGGTCTTAATGAGGGACAGATTGCAACAATAACAGCAGATTAAGCCTGCATATTCCTCACCACTGGGCTCCAGTCAGTTGTTAATCAGACCAGGGATTATGCTAACAGCCCCCAGACAGTTGCACAGCCTGGGGTAAGGTGTTTCACAAAGGCCCGGCCTCAACCTCCCAGTTGACCTCAGCTCCCAGCCCTGTCAGTGTCCACCGGCTCCCCAGAGAACCCCCATCACTCCTGTTTGTGGAGCACATCTCCCCTGAGCACCATGATGCCCCCAGAGCCAGGACCTGAGTCAGCAGCGTTCAGGGTTACAACAACTAATGCGTGCAGAAAGCAAACAACTGAACAAATAATTACACTACAAAATGTGTGTCCTGCAGAAAATGCGGTGCGTGCTGTAGGGAAAAGTGAGTGAGAGAATATATTTTAGTAAAGCCACGTTGTTTAAGACGTAGAGAAATGTTGAATTGTTCAAATCTTTCCACTGGATTTAAGCCATCCAGTGAGTTCACAAGTCTAAATGGAGTAAACAATGTAAACATGCACAGAATTTAAAAAGATGTTAAATTGTTGAATTTACAATTTGAATACATTTGAGTGAATGAATATAGAATAACTGAGCTTTTCTCGATACCATGACGAGAATTTAAGCATTTTTGTTAGCATTTAGCATCTACCGTAAGTACAATGGATATTTAGCAAGCACCTTGTCTCTAGCCATATAAACCGGGGTTCCCACAGACAAAATAATGTAAAAAATAATGTTTTAAAAATAGCTTAAAAAAGCTAAAAAAAAACACCTAAAAAAATTATGTTGGCATGTAATTCCAAGCTAACATGAACATTTTAAAATGGAATGGAGTCTCTAGATGACAAATCGTGGAAGGAGTAGGGTCTCAAAATATGTAGAGAATAATAAAGAACGAAAGAAAGAAGAAAGCCTAAGAAGAGCAATAGTTGAGCACTGCGCGCAGCACTCACCTAATTCTTTAATTACAAATATGGATATGCTAAATATGAAAATAGCAATGTAACATTGCTCCTATACGACGTAGTAAGAATGCTAGGCGCACCGCTCAACCCGAGCTCCGGCAGTGGGTCCATGGTGTGAGGAGAAGCCGTCGCCATCTTAATGACAAAGCAAAGCATAATAGGGCTTATCCCCTCAATGCTCTGCAGGGCCACAGGCACTCAGACCCCGCTTAAACCCCTTTCACCTAGGGTGGGGTGGGGGGGAGGGAGGGTGTGTGTGTGTGTGTGTGTGTGTGTGTGTGTGTGTGTGTGTGTGTGTGTGTGTGTGTGTGTGTGTGTGTGTGTGTGTGTGTGTGTGTGTGTGTGTGTGTGTGTGTGTGTCACTGCCTTATGAACTCTAATGAAGCTAGATGAATGGTATTAACACAGATTTTCCCTCCAGTCCTACTGAACTGTAATGAAGCAAGATTAATGGTATTAACACTAATTTTCTCTCCAGTCCTACTGAACTGTAATGAAGCTAGATTAATGGTATTAACACTGATTTTCTCTCCAGTCCTACTGTGACGACCCAGACCTGGTGCTGGAGCTGAAGAACCTCATCGTGATCTTTGCAGACACTCTGCAGGTGAGCAAGGCAGCAATATGAATGTATAGAGTACAAACCAAGTCACACAGGTGGCTGCAGCTCATAAAGAGGAGCTACAACACATTACAATGAAAGCCGTGTGTTTCCAGGGCTACGGCTTCCCTGTGAACCGCCTCTTCGACCTGCTGTTTGAGATCAGAGACCAGTACAACGAGACCCTGCTGAAGAAGTGGTCCCTGGTGTTCCGGTGAGTTCTGGGTGGAGGTGGGCCGGGGCCCGGGTAACCCTGTACATACTACTGGGTTATTGAGTTTGTTCATGTCTTCTCATATTTATGGCCCGTTTATAGATGTGGACATTAATACAGTTATATAAATGTGTGTGTTTCTACACAATACATTTACATTTTACATTTAGAGCAGTCGCTTTTATCCAAAACGTGCATTAGTCAGAATAAAGAGAAACAACAATATATTGCTTTCTGTACAGTAAAGATGTTCATAGAAACAAGTGGCAAGCACTAACGATCTCTAGGGTTAGTAACCCATTCCCCGTCTACAACAGAGATAGCTAGGATAAGAGGCTACACAACTTAGTACTATAGATAGAAGCCAAGAGTCCGGTTGAACCCTCGCTCTGCTCTAAGCGTCTCTGTGTACATGGCCGGTCCCCCTCAGAGAGATCTTCGAGCTGGACAACTACAGCCCCATCCCCGTGGAGACGGAGGAGGAGTACAAGCTGGTCATCAGCCGCTTCCCTTTTCACGACGCAGAAATAGAAAAGGTTGGCAGTCTCAATGTCTTTGTCACCCAAAGACACACACACACACACACACACACACACACACACACACACACACACACACACACACACACACACACACACACACACACACACACACACACACACACACACACACACACACACACACACACACACACACACACACACACACACACACACACAGAGAGCAGGGATGCAAACAACTAGCATTTCGGCGAATGTAACCTTTCTGACTCAACTTTGGGTGACTATGGACGTACGCCAAAGAGAGGGCAGATGCTGAAGCTTGCCAGCGCGTAGTTAACATCGGGCAACCAAGAGGCAGCCGAGTGCAGTCATTCCCACCAGAAACGTGCTTTTGATGCATTTTAAGGGAGTGTATTATGTAGAAATACAACGCGATAGTTCTTAGTATCCAGGGCCTCTCCATATACGGACCTACACAGGACCTACGCTCTCTGTATAAAGACCTATGAGACCTATGCTCTCTGTATACAGACCTACACAGGACCTATGCTCTCTGTATAAAGACCTATGAGACCTATGCTCTCTGTATAGAGACCTATACAGGACCTATGCTCTCTGAATAGAGCGCATAGGTCTATTCAGAGAGCATACAGGCATACAGACCTATGCTCTCTGAACAGAGACCTATATGGAGAGCATACAGGTCCACAAACAATCAGGAAATGCGACTCAGTGTGAGTCTTCACGTAGTGAAGTATTCTGCTGCTCTATAAATTCTGTCGTACTCTTTCAATAACCGCAGCTGACCGCTATTAACCCATTTGATTTATCGCACGGCTAATACATGGCTAAGAAAGATATGGCTGCTGATTGAATGGTCCTTAGCCATCAGTCTGTGAGGTATGGATCAGAGGCTTGACCCCCTGTGGATGGGTGGTCCTTCTGCTGGGGACCCCGGCAGTCCCTAAGGCTGACCCAGCGTAGGCTTTATCCAAATCGGTTTTAACTAAAGTTAGTTAACAATTGGACCAGGTCATTATAGTCTCAGCAATAGCAGTAATAAGGAATTAATACTATACACAACCAAAAAAAAAAAAGATTTGTTCCCCTCCCTCTGATGAGAGTTGAGGGTAAACACTTGTTTTATTCAGCGTTGTCACGGGGTTAAGGGGGTCACGGGTACATTGGTAGAGTCCTCACCTGTTTGACGGTAGTTCTCACTAGTTACAATATTAACTCATCGTATACAATGCATTTTTTTAGGTTGCAGATTCACGTGGAACAGATGAATAGAAAGCCCTAGTTTTAATGCCTTGTGTAAAGAACGACAGAGTGAGGAGTTAGGAGACAGGGAACCGGGCCGTTCATTACTAGGGTTATCATGTTGCCTGAATTTACTTTGCTGTCTTCATCCCCTTCATGTGTTCAATTCCACACATCTTTTAAACACCGCACTGCCATGATGTCATGAACGGCTGAAGGTGTTGACAAACCATTACGGGGCGACAGTAGCTCCGGAGGTAGAGCGGGTTGGCTGTTTAACCTGAAGGTTGCTGGTGTGATCCCCGGTAGAGTGTAGAGTTGATGATGGTTATAAAGATAAATCGATATACAAAAATATACTATAATATAATATATACTGCGGTCTAATCAGTGAGATGAACATCAGACCATTCTGAAAAACTGATATACTTTGTTAACACTTTAAATACATGAATTCAATAGTTTGACGTTATCCATGGGCCTTCAACTGGCACAAACATTACAGTGATGAAGCCACAAGCAAAACATGTTAAGTACAACCTGTGTGTGTGTGTGTGTGTGTGTGTGTGTGTGTGTGTGTGTGTGTGTGTGTGTGTGTGTGTGTGTGTGTGTGTGTGTGTGTGTGTGTGTGTGTGTGTGTGTGTGTGTGTGTGTGTGTGTGTGTGTGTTTGCAGCAGGACTTTCCTAAGAAGCTGCCCATGTCTCAGTCTGTGCCTCAGATCTACACCCAGGTCAAGGAGTTCATCTACGCCAGCCTTAAGTTCTCTGAATCGCTGCATCGCAGGTAGGACACACGGTGTGTGTGTGTGTGTGTGTGACCACAGGGCACAGGAACGCATGGGCACAGATGCATACGCAAGCAAACAGGAGCAATCACTCCCTTGACTACTTGTGTTCAAGGCTCTGAATATATCATGATCGCTGTCTGTTATACGTATCGATCATTCATCTCGATAGCAGTCAGTGCTACAAGCCGATGTTTCCTTCTGCGGTACGTGAATATAGGTGCCTTTTGATAGCTAATGGTGGGAATTTTTACAGTTTGAACAATTTTGTTTTGGATACCAACTTGAGCATACGCTCATATTCACTAGCTATACAAGGTTGAAGGTTAAATTGAAATGATTTTATTGGTCAGATTTTTCTCTCAGTATTTCTGGCTTTGTCATGTCCTTTATTTGTCAAGTGCCTGATGTAAAGGACCATTATTTGCCCCACCTTCTGGGCTCTTTAGAGCTTGGTTGAAACGCAGACAACAAGGGGCTGGAGGAACCTTTAATCCCTTGGAGTGTAGCTCCTGGGTCTAAAAGTTATGGATCACTCTGGTTGAAACGCGGCTCAGGAAAACCTGTAGCCATATACTTATGCAAAGGCGTGCATGCAGGCCTTATGCTTATACCCTCCCGCATATGCTGCCCACATCGACATACATCGCATGTGGTCACAACATTCTGTGGGCGCTCACTAACAGAAGAAGCAGATGTTAAACATCTGGGGGTGTGATGATTCAGCATATTTACTTTCACAGCCATATGCAAAGGTGTGCAAGAGAGAATTTAGCATGTAGCACGTCCAAAGAGTAAGTGGCTCGTTCAGAAAATAGACTGGAACTCCCTTCTCAACGGCCCTGCGTACTCAAGCCTTTTGACTCTCAGTGAGATGGCGACGCAAAGAACAGTTGCACAAGAGATGTTTACGTTGATGCTTTCTATACGTTTACAACCGGCTGGGGAGAAGATCCCGTACGCTCACACATAGGTTTACGACACCGTCCTTAATGAACCTGGTTTAAACGTCTGGGAGGCTTATACACGTTTGTATTCAACCCTTCTCCTCCCGTTCAGCTCTACGGAGATAGATGACATGCTACGGAAGTCTACCAATCTGTTGCTGACCAGAACCCTCAGTGGCTGTTTGCAGAACCTCATTAAGAAACCGCACATCGGACTGACTGAGGTAGGACTCCCCCACGGCTTCTTCTGCCAACAAACACTGGTTTGACCTTGCTGTCCTTTGGTTAGCATCCATCCTTGCTCCTTCTATTCATTTGTATTCATTTGTTTATTTATTATGAATTTAGTGAAAAGCTGAAAACATGAGACATTTAAAACATGACACAGATGTGCTAGATCTAGTGCTTCTAGCCAAGAGCGGTTTGGTGGCGCTTCTCCACGTGGAGAAAATGAAACAATAGGAATGATCCATCGTCAGAGCCTGGGCTACAACACCGAGCAACCACGCCTTCTGTCCTCTAAACACTTTACCTCTGAGACGGATCCCAAATGGATCATTCCATATCAATTAATTTCCTACTAAGTCATAAAATAACATGTGTGGAGTTAATATAGATTAATATCAGCCTCTTGTTGATTCTCCAGTGTCCATATAAGGCCATGAATGACCTAGATGGCTTTCTGCTAGAGAAGGCTATCAACGTAAAATAACAAAACACTTTATTGAGATGTTGCCGCCTCTGGATGGTTGGTAACTGGTGATGTGTTGAAGACCTTGAATGTGTGCGGTGTCCTCACCTCCTCCCCTCCACCATGTCTCAGCTGGTCCAGATCATCATCAACACCACCCACCTGGAGCAAGCCTGCAGGTACCTGGAGGACTTCATCACCAACATCACCACGGTGTCCCCAGAGGCCGTGCACACCACCCGGCTGTACGGCCTGTCCACCTTCAAGGTACCACTCTCCCCACGCATTGAGGCTAGCAGGCTGAGCACATCCGCGAGCGGCCAGTGGAGCGTCCCTGTTCTCTCAGCCCCCGATGACTCACCCAGCACGACTCCGGGTCGTTCTCCTTCGGGCCCCAGCAGGTTTGTGCCTGTGCCTGTGGCCCGTGTAGGACTGTGGGTCTGAGCCTCTGTTTGTGGCCGTAGGACGCGCGCCACGCCGCCGAGGGGGAGATCTACACCAAGCTGAACCAGAAGATCGACGAGTTCATCCAGCTGGCGGACTACGAGTGGTGCATGGCCGAGTCCGACGGCCGCGCCTCCGGCTACCTCATGGACCTCATCAACTTCCTGCGCTCCACCTTCCAGGTGTTCACCCATCTGCCGGTAGGTCAGCCCTCCTCTTGTGGATGACACGTGGTCCAACACCGTAGCCCGCTGCGCTGTTCCCTCCAGATGGTTCTACTGACTGTGGCTCCCAAACTGGAAACACGGGTTTAACGGCCGCAGACAAGAATGATGGATAGGAACTTGTTTTTTGATATTTAGGCTAATTTAAAGATTCTCCTCTTAATGATGCATTTATCTTTGGAAACAATCTGTTCACTTTCACTCTCCAGTTGCTGATCATAAAGAAACCTAACTCGCTTATAACTTCTGTTTCTTATGAGGTCGATAAAAGATGAGTAGCTCTATAGATATTGGTTATGGTCATTTTGTATTCCTATTATAATCAACAGTTTAATAGTTGTGTAAGTTAATTGCAATATGTTTCAATTGTAGATCCCATTTAAGGGTAGATGATAATTTTATTTTAAAGGGGACATATTATGAAAACAACACTTTTCCTGGGATTTGGGGTGTTGTTTTGGTTCTCTGGTGCTTCCACACCCATACAAACTTTGAAAAAAAGTCTGTACATGATCTTTTGAGTGAGATATGCATTTCTGAAAGTACCCCGCCGACAGTTACCAAACGAGCGAGTCAGTTTCGGCGCCCCCTCCTATGTAGGAAGGGGGCACAGTTGAAATATCCCTCCCACTTCCCCACCCCCCTCCAATCACGGCATAGCTAAGATTTTGTGGACCAGCGGACGAGCAGCTCCGGCGGGGGGAACTCGGCGGCAGCTCAGCTCTGGGAGTACGATCCCTTTCTCTGCCGGTGGCCGCAGGAGCTGCCAGACAGCGGCTGTCCGGAGGAGGAGACATGGAGAAGTAAGGGATTGTACTCTCGAAGCTGAGCTGCCGGACTGCCGCCGAGCTACTCCCGCCGGACTTTTCTGCTCCCGGAGGACACCCGCCGGAGCAGCCGGAGAGCTTTGGCGGTAGTTCAGCTCCCGGAGTACACCGCCGGAGCTACCGGACTGCGGCCGAAGCTTCGGCGGCGGCCGGACGGCTTTGACGGCGGCCGCGCCGCTGAAGCTTCGGCGGCAGTCCGGCAGCTCCGGCGCAGGGAGCCTGGCAGCAGTTCGGCATCTCAGCTCCCGGAGTACAATCCCTTTCTCCTCCATGTCGCGGTTCATGGACTTTGGAGAGTCAAGGCCAAAGTTCCTTGCCCCCAATTCTTCTCAACCATTGCCGAGATATCCCCCACTACGAGACTTTACTTGTTGTGGAAGTATCAGAGACGTCAGACGTAGTCTTTATGATTCATAATATCATCCAAGGCGCACATAGCTTTTGGCCGTGATATTAGATATAATATTACCATAAACACCCAAATATAATATTATTATTATTATGTTATATTATATAGATATAGTGCTCCAGGGGTCCGCAAACGGCAACAATCCCCTCTCTTCCATGCTGACAGCTCATTGGTCAATGGGCAGCAGCTCATTTGCATTCCAGCTAAAGACACCAGAAACAGCGCATTTTGAAGGGACTGAAACAGATGGGAATAGCGGTAGGCAAGATTATTTTTCCTAAAGGCTATTTCCAGCAAACAGCTTCAAAAACATGTTTTCTGGAACTCAAATACTATGTTTACTTGTTGTGAAAACGACATAATATGTCTCCTTTAAGGGTAGATAATATGAGAATAATCTAGACCTGAATCACAAAGCAAACTGCCACAGAGTTTCTGAACAAGTCCATGAAAAGAACACAACCCATTGATGAGGCACTCAGAGCAGGAGAGTATTGGCTGGTACTCCTAGAGGCGTCTGGACCGGCGGTGGTCAGTGTGTTGGATGTGATCAGGACATGATAGATAGGGTCTGAGAGAGGAGCATGCTTAGGCAGAGCCAATCGCCTCGACCCTGCTCCCAAACAAAATGCATGCCTTCTGTAATGTTTCCAGCTGTTCCTACCCCACCTTTTCCTGTTTTTATCCTTTGCTAAACACTAACCAAACCGTCCAATCAAACCGTAGCCACGTAAGCTTATCCAAACTGATGGCTCTGATTGGCTCAAAGTGCCCACGTCATTTGGCACCATTTTGAACCGGTCATGAACATTATATGTATATTACCGCCCCCGCGGTGAGATCGTTTTCTTCTTAAGATCTATACAAATGATTTTGCAACTCCATTAGCAACAAGCGCTGCTTTTACTTGATTTCTGTTATGATTTCTCATTTGATTTACTAAACGATGGATTCCTAGCTATGCATGACAGACCTGAATATTACATCCTCTTGTCTATTTATTTCCACACTTGTTTTCTTCTTCTCCTCCTCCTCCTCCTCCTCCTCCTCCCTCCCCCCTTGGATCTTGTGTTGTGTTTGTATTGGTTGTGTGGGGGGTGTCCCTGTCCAGAGTAACAACAATGACCATGCGTCTATGTCGGTGAGTACCCTGCCTGGCCTCGTCACGCTGCTACTGCCCACTCAGACCCAGGGAGCATGCTTCTACCGCCCTAGTCCTCTAGACCGTCATCCTGAACTCCGTCTCACTCCATCACTCAGGCGTCCGTCTCAGGACGCTGCTCGGAGGGTAGGCGGGGGGGGTCTTTGCCTGGACCAATCAGGAGCAGATACAGGTTCAAAAAGCCACGTTGCGCTCTGTTGTAGATTCCTGATGCAATACTTCTGGATGTTTTTTTACCGAACTTGTTCGGTAGCCGATTCCATAGACTCTAGATTACCTTAGAGGACCCGAGTCCTACCGGAAGGTGAGATGTTGGTTGGCCATTAAGCCCTTTCATTATATACCCTCAAGTGACATCACATGTGGAAAGGTCCACCCAGATGCATGATGGGTAGCAGCCTTGCCCAATCAGCTCAGCTCGCCATGCTGACAGGGCCCTAGCTGTGTTCGAAATCGTTCCCTATTCACTCACTCACTATTCCCTGTATAGTGTTCATGATATAGTGCACTATATAGGGAACGAACAAACGAGAATTCGGACACTACGCTGAACATTTCTAAACGTAATTTGCGTACGGGATAAAAAGCATACGGGAGTAACATGTAGGGAACATCGTATGTACACTCAAATTTTGGGTATTTTAAGTGCACTATATAGTGCATGAAATCAACCACTGAGAATTGGAACACAACTACAAAATGGCGAGCACCCTATATCGTGCACTATATCCGTGATAGGGAACGATTTCGAGCACAGCTCCTGAGTCACAGAACATTTTTTAGATTGTGGATTTAGTGGCTGATGGACACATGATGCTGCGTACAAACGGACTGTTGGTCCTTCACCTGTCCAGTCCATGAGTTACTGGCTGATGAGGTGATGCTGTGTTTAGAGAGTGTTGTCTACTAAGGAAAAGGTTTTTTTTCTGTGTGTTTGATGAAAACCAGCCCTCCCTGGTTGAACACCACCTATTCATTGGAACCCACAATGCACTTTCTGGACTGAGATTGGTAACACCTCATGTCACTACTGAAATGGTTTACTTACCAATACTTCCTTCCCCGCTGGCCCGCGCTTCAGTGGTCTGCTGATAGTGGCTTCAAATGATAAAGTAAATCAAATCATTGTTGTAGAAGCACTCGCATGCAGTATGTGGGTGATGGCTGGTTTAATCAGCCTTACCAGGCCGAGGCTGATTAGACTCTGAGGCTGCACACCATCGAGTAATTGGTGTGCACAGGTTACACAAACCATCTCCACACACAGTCGGGGAGAGATCTCCTGGATGGCCATTGTAGCAAAGTCCACCGCCACACTCCACCCTGGTGACTTTTCTGTGCTTCTCCAAACAGATGAACATGACACGGGTGTTCCGCTGCCATCCAGGAGATATCGTGTATGTGCTGATGGCTGGTTAGGGTTAGCACACTTACTCAATGTGCAGCAGATGCGCAGCCTCGATCAGCCCAAGAGTCCAGTCAGACTCGGCCAGGTGAGGCTGCTAAAACCAGCCGTCCTCCACACAGTCATTGCCGTTTTAGTTGGCTGATGAGATGAAATGTTAAACCCCGGTTGATCGTCTCCGTGCGTGAGCTGGTTCTGCCGGTGTGAACTAAACGTAATCCCGGCCCTCACGGTTCAGACCTGTCGCCTCTCCCCTCCCACTCCTCAACTCCATGTGACCTTCCTCCGGACTGCTCCGCAACGGTCTGATATGTGTTAGTTAAAAATCTAAAATCAGTAAAGGTGCAATAATAAAATAAATGAGATTTGTGCTTGATGTAACTCAAGGTGGCTGCTTATATTACCTATATTATGTGTTATTAGGAGTGTTATATTGTATATTATATTAACAATGCTGAACAAGGTTTTAGTGTTAGGGTTTAGGAATAGTACTATCAACTATCAATGCCATATGACAACTTTGATTAAAAACCTCTGATTTGACAGTGATTTTATGAGTGCATACAATTTTTCAAATTCAACGTTGGTGGATTTTTATTCCATTGCTTCCATGTGGCCGTAGGTGTGTATCAGGGATGGGTGTAGACCAGGCCCACCGTCTATTCAGGCCCCATGTAAAGGCCTGAGGCCAGATCTGTTGGTCAGAACTACACTCCTCTGTTGTTGGTACAACACGGCACTTGAAGTTATTGCCGACTTTGATTTGAATGGATTCCACCTGTTAAATGGAATTTAGATTTTTATGATTGGGAGTTGAAATATTCACCTTGCCGATATTATATTTATTTATATTGTATTGTTCCTTTTGCTTTTCTGACCGTTCTTTGTTATTATTGTTGTTTTTTCCAACATTAGTACTTACTACTTACAAAGCAGATTAATCTTGCTTTTACATGTAAACCACGTGTTTAAGAAGATGGTAAAACTACCAAAGTCAAACATAGGAAAAAATATACATCTTAAAGCTACACTATGCAGAAACGTGCTCTAGAATAGAGGATAACTTTAAAGGCTCCAGGGATCTAGGTGAATATCTGCAGCAGGGTCAGCGATATTCACCTAGATCCCGTTTAGAGGACACCTTTAAAGAGAAGTCTTATCTTCGGTTGAACGATGACCGTCTGTCTGGCCTCCTGTCCATGTTTCCATTGGCTGGGTTTGTTGAGAGGTTTATATTAAGATGTATTCAAACGACTCTAGAACTGGTTCTGTGCCTGGTGAATCATAATTTCTGTGTTAACACTCATCTCATCAGATTCACCTCTGTCCACCTTTTACATCCTCACACCTTTCAGAAATATGAATTACCAACAGAGTCTGGGTTGTAATATATGTCTACCATATCATGCCCGGATTTGACCGTTTCTGCACGTCTTGGTCTCAATGTTGTCAGTGGTGATCTCTGTCTGTGTTTCTGTTGCAAGTCCAACTTAACATGAGTACTACTACTGCATACCACTCACCTCACATGCTCACACGATGATCTCCCTGAAGTGAGCTCCACGCTGAGGCCACTGCAGCATGCTCTGGAGGGGATGGGCCTTGGGTCAAGCCTGGAAGTCTGAACGTGTGTGTGTAGTGCAGGAGGAGGGTGTAAAAGGCTCTGGGCCCTGTAGTGGGATCACGTATTCCTCTGATGTGGACCATCGGGGCGTCTGACTTACAGCAGCCCATCCTGAGCTCGTCACCCTGTGACCGCAGACCCCTGGAAGGGGAAGTTTAACACTAAAACACACATTCACACTTCTGTGTTTGTGCAGGGCTTTGTATTTCTTAGAATATCTAACGTCTATTTTTTCTGAAATACTAAACAGACTTGCTTGTTTCTGATGTAATGTCGCCTGATACCGTATTTTCTGTGAATAAAGCAACATTGAACATTTAAACAATTTGGTGACTTTTTCACACCAGCATTGGGGCAACAAGTCTTCGGGTTGTGGGCCAATATGTTTAAAAAGATACGACTTATACTACAGAGCACCTTATTAGAGGGAATTTGGAACATGAACCCCATTTTACCGCGCCTGCATCTTGTAGATGTCGCTTTATTAAAAAAAAATACGGTATATTGAAACCTTTTGACTCATAAATTATAGTTTCCAGTGTAATTCAAAGGATAGGGATTGCTTCAAGTGAAAAAGTAAAATTCATAATCTGATTTTTTTTAATCTGAAGAAATTTCTGCTATCCGTGTTCCCGCTGCTGTGCTTCACCTGCCTGTTTCTAAACTCCCTGCTCCTTGTCCCTCCCTGCTCCCTGCTGCTTCCCCCCCCCCCCCCCCCCCCCCCAGGGTAAGGTGGCCCAGACCGCCTGCATGTCCGCCTGCAAGCACCTGTCCACCTCCCTGCTGCAGATGTTGATGGACAGCGAGCTGAAGCAGATCAGCATGGGTGCCGTCCAGCAGTTCAACCTGGACGTCATCCAGTGTGAACGTGAGTGCGTCTGCGCGTGGTGCATCTCCACGTCCACCGGGATGGAGGCACGAGTCAACATAGTGTGGTTAGGACTTGAACAGGATAAGAGAATGTAGGTGAATCTAATGCTGACTAGTGGTTCAAACTGAAGGCAGAACATGGAGATCAACATAAAGCAACTTCCACCGAATGAATGACCCAGATGAACGAATGACCTTGCATTTAACTCAGCCAGGCCAGGATTGATTCAAAAGTTATACATATAAATAACTACTTTGTTCTGTTAAAAAAAAAAAAAAAAGTTTACTTGTATTTATTTTTATAAAAAATAGCATAATGCAAAAAAGGCTGGTTTAAAATTCAATGTTTTTCTGGTCAGCCGAATTGTTGGTGAAGGTTGTCCTCTGCTCCGGCCTCAGGTGGCGTCCATTTGCTGCACGTTTCTCATTAGAACCAATGATGTGCACTCGCTTAAAACAGTATCTCAACATGGGTATGGGTTGTTACCATGGGGATTACAAACGCCTACTCTTCTGAGAAAATCCATTTTGATGTTGTAGTGCAACGGGGAAAAGGGGATTCACTTACACTTTAGGAAAGTCTGAACCTCAACCGTTTCTCTGTCTTCTATCTTTCCCTCTGACTCACCGGCTCTCTCACACACACACACACACACACACACACACACACACACACACACACACACACACACACACACACACACACACACACACACACACACACACACACACACACACACACACACACACACACACACACACAGGCCTGGTTTAAAGTGGTTCCATCTTATGTTTGACGTATTGCATGACACAACGTCGGCCAATGACTTCTGGGTGAACCTCTTCTGGTATGTGAAGAGCTGCTGTGACAGACAGACGGACCGACCCTCTCAAACTAATGTATCATCATGTTGGCCCACACAAGGAATACTCTGGGTGACTTCACTCTGGGGTTGTCAACAGCTACATTCTTCTTTAAGAAGCAATGATGCAGCGTGGTTTACTGTGAAAAACATGTCATCTTTTCTCCGTTAGTTGCGGTCAAATATTTCAGAATAGAACTAAAGTTTGTTTGGAATTAACATTGCAAATGATCTGAGCTACTGGTGATATAAAGAATGAGTCCTGATGACTCCAGCTAGTGCAGATGTTTGTCTCACCAGTCTGGGCCGGTTGAACAGATTTCACACAGGAAGGACACCGGGTCGTTGGTGATAATCCAACTCGTCCTTGTTAGCATGGTGGTGTTTGGGTTCAATAGAAGATCTATTGATGTTATCAAGATATCATCAAGATATCTACAAGCCTGAGAATGAGTGCTTCGTTAAAGACGGAGAGCTAGTTCACTACCATTAAAGGTGTAATATGATGGATGGATTCTCCTTACTAGACAGCCTCTGTTACAAGTGTATCCATCCTGAATACATAGCCTTCAGGACTTGGGGAAGCGACAGGTGCACTGCTGGCTGGCACTGCTGGCTAGCAGTGTTATCACTGCAAGCTTGCAGTTGTCAGCTTGTGTCTGTTAGCTTGTGGCAGGCTTTCAGCGAGGGCAAGCAGAGAACATGAAATGACATGTAGAAATGTTGAGCATACCACTGCTGAATAGTTGGCAGCGTCAATTCTTATGAAAAGCCAATTTTCCATTGTACGGCGTCTCAAGCAGAAAGATATGTCTCAATAGCAGGCATGTGGTTGGTGCATGTCTGTGAACGCCTCCATGGTGATCCTCCCTGAAGCTCTCTGCAGGCAGGAGATACTGGTATGCGGGTGCACGTGTGTTCATGTGTAAGTGTGCTGGGTCAGCTGGAGTTCAATAGAGGGATGATTATCCCAAGGAAGCTTAGTGGGGTTTGTTTTAGCGTTCTGTGTGTTGGAACTTTAAAATTGTTACATCTTTGTACCCTAATATGTTGAAGCAGTAGTAACAGAATCATATAGATTGTAGTACTTTTTCCCTCATTTGCTTTATATATATTGAATAGTATATATAAAGAACAATTGATTTTCAGGAGAAACTTGCTCCATTTTTCTATTTTTCGTGTTCTGAATGAAAGGTTTGCTGATATTGTAACAAGTTCCAAATGGATAAGGGTACCTGTAATATTTCTAAAATGTATATTACAATCTAACTCAAACAGTTTTTGAATGGGAATTAAGTTTCATATGAATCCCTCCGCACTGCAGGGAAAATATGTTAGCAGCAGTAGCAGTAGCAGTAGTATATTGTCTTCCATGCTAATTTAACGTTTAGTAAAGGTGTGGTGTTTTGTGTTTGTTTTGCAGTGTTTGCGAGCTCGGAGCCGGTCCCAGGTTTCCAAGGAGACACTCTCCAACTGGCCTTTATTGACCTGAGACAGGTAATGGCTCCTTCTCATCTCTTATCAGCCATACTTTACGACATTTGGCTTGCTTTCAGGCAACATGACACCACGATCTCTTCATCTGGGTGTCCTGAATGTCATTGACTGCAGTACGTTTTGGTGTTGTCTCTTAAAGACGAGGTGTGTTCGGCTCCAGTCAGGTTATAATGATAAGCACTAATTTGAATCACATTCCCGGTTAAAACGTTGCTCTTTAAACCCCGTTTTAGGCCCTGTTCATCAAAAGTGCAATTGATGTTCTCTTACCAAGTGCTCCACATACTCAAATCTTTTAGAGAGAATTTGAGCCTTCATTAAAGCTGGGGTCGGCCGTTTAGAGGAACCTCTCCTTCAGGCCTCCCTCTGTAGCCCCTCCCCCAGAACACATGACTAGCTCACTAGCTTTAGCTACAGGGCTGCTAGCCTTGTGGAAGACTCCGGTGATAGGTAACGAGTCTCCGCTGGCAGTCGGGTCGCTAGGTAGACAGACGGGTAGCTAGGTAGACAGACGAGTAGGCCATCAGATTGGTACAGGCCTGTTACACAGTCCTTCGACAGTCACGGATACCCGATGTTTCTGTTTTTGTCTTAGCATTTCATGTATGCATTGCTGTCGGAATATAAACAGAATCTCAACAAATATGACAACAAAAATGCTTCGAAAATATTTTGCCTACCCCAGCTTTAAGAGAGCGTGTGAACTAGGCCTGACAATCAGTCCTGGCTCTCCCCCTCGTTCAATATCTCTTAACCCTCACCTTAGTTTCTAAACCCTCAACCTAGCCTCTAAACCCTCATCCTAGTCTCTTCACTCTCACCCTAGGCCGTAGACCCTAGGCCTGAGATTCAGTCCTGACTCTCCCACTCTCGTTCAGATCCCAAAACCCTCACTTGCACCTTTTCACCTTTCCCCTCTCCTTAACGTCCCCCTTCTCACTCGCCCTCCAGGACCTTCCAGAACGAATGGCTGCGGCTGCTATCTCCCCACTCACCTAACGTTACACACTCCTCTCCTTCTCTCCCCCGCTCCTTCTGAAGCGCGCACACACACACACACACACACACACACACACACACACACACACACACACACACACACACATACACATACACATACACACACACACACACACAGAGACATATACATATACATATACACACACACACACACACACACACACACACACACACACACACACACACACACACACACACACACAGAGACAGACACACACACAGCGTCCTGGTGGCTCAATGGTTAATGGCTGCTGCCTTGGTATGTGAAGTGTTGATGGGGACTTGAAGTTCTGTTGACCTGCTAAGCTGAGCCTGGGGTTTGGTTCTGTATCAACAAGTCCAGGTCACGTAGAGGTTGTTTCACTGTAATACGCCCACAGATCTGCATGAACATCATCTTTAAACAATTGTCAGACCTTAGTGCAAAACACTAATGCCGAAACGTGGTCCCCCATGGTTATTGGGGTTAGTAGGTGTGCATTCATGGATCCCATGAAAGATAGAGCATTGTTAGTCCCACCAACACAGGATGTTTACAGGCTTCCTCTGGCGGGGCCGTAACATTCACCGGTTAATCTCGGCCTTGGGATAAATAAGGGGTCAGGAGAAATCAATAGGTGGGGGTTAGCCAGAGATCCCCCTAATGTGGGCCATACGAACTCTTTGGAGCTGGGGTTCCTTCACCTTAATGCGGTCTTAAGTACTCTGTAGAGTTGAGGTTCCTTCACCTTAATGTGGCCATAAGTACTCTGTAGAGCTGAAGCTCCTAATTAGTTGGTTCGCTGGGTTTATCAAATCAACCCTACTAAAGGAACTTCTGTACCATGATGCATCGTTCCTCTTCTCAACATAATGCATTCACATACAATTCCCATGAAGGGAGTTTGTTGGCCCTATCTTAACACATAGACATAGGAATCGCATCCCCTTTTTAATGGATGTTTAATATTCCTGAACTTGAGGTAGGAAAGATGTGAGTTCTAAAGAGAGAGAATTTGAAAACCAACAACCAAGAGCATACAGCCTCCTCCCTTCATTATTTCCACCATTGAGTTGGTAACGGCATATGTGATTTATATTGACCAGCGCGATGGATTCCCGCAGCCACAGGGGAGAGATTCTCTGATTGGTCAGACCTGATTAGGGAGCGGTCTAAATCTAAATTGTCTCATCCAGAGGAGGCCATGCAGTCAATTCAAACAAAAATCCTCACAAAGCATTCACTCACTGATGTCAGATGGATGCTATAGCAAATTCCCCTCAAATTGTAACTCCTCAATGTTCCCCACATGTTCCCGCCACTGTAGAATGTAAGATGTGCGTTGGAGGGAGTGATCCACGAGGCGGAGTAGAGTGAACCCATGTCTAACCCCTGGTTGGTTCATATATGAAACGGATCTGTTATTGCCTGTGCTATTGGCCATGTTCAGATCCCATTCCCCTCTCCGTTTCTCTGGCTCTCGCTGAGCCAGAATGTTTCCATGTGTGTTGGAGCCTCTCTGTTTGTTTTACTGTCTGTTTAGATCTGCCGTCTCCCATCTTTTATCCAATCTGTCACTCGGCCCCTGTCACAAAGGCTGCGAGCCTCTTTCATGGCGTGGAGATAACAGGACCCTGCATGCCCTGGAAGTCTCCCCCAGATTACATTCTAGGGGTCTAGACTCTAATCCTCCCTACGTTGGGTCGCGTCTCGCGCTCTCTCTGTTGATGGAGGGGGATTGGGTCCCAGCCCCCTTAGGCTACGGGCTGCCTGGTGCCAGCTCTAAGTGGAAGCCACGCCGCATTCTGTCAGACCTACCTGCTGCATGGGAGAAACATGGACATTGATTGTGTGTGTGTGTGTGTGTGTGTGTGTGTGTGTGTGTGTGTGTGTGTGTGTGTGTGTGTGTGTGTGTGTGTGTGTGTGTGTGTGTGTGTGTGTGTGTGTGTGTGTGTGTGCGTGTGAGACAGCTCCTGGATCTGTTCATGGTGTGGGACTGGTCCACCTACCTGGCGGACTACGGGCAGCCCACCTCCAAGTACCTGAGGGTGAACCCCACCACGGCGCTGGCCCTGCTGGAGAAGTGAGTCCCCCCCCGCTTGACTGCTCACACCACCGTGACTCAATCCACCCCGGCCGTCTCATTCCTGGTCTTTCATGGACACTGTTATATATAGGACCACCCTATACTTCTAGTATCAAGGATACTGATGCAATACATTACATTTCTCTGCTGTCAGCACATGAAAAGCCTGCCGGATTTCTGGGGAGTGCATGGGAATATATTGTAGGGTAACAGCACACATGTAGTTTAAATCAGCCCGTTGCTTAGAGAGGAACTCCAAAGATCTCCATGTAAAGGATGTCTTTCAGGGCTCCACCACAGCTTGGTGGAGCCTGCTGGCCTGATGAGAGCCTTTACATCTGCATTAATATGAAGGTCACTAGAGGGGTGTGGTGGAGGGGAGAGGGGTGGAGCCGACCCCCAGGCTCGCTCTCAAACAGGCTTGTGTTGTGTAGCGGCGTAACAGGTTTTGTTTTAGTCCCAGACAATCAAACAGGGTTCTTCCAGATTGCCACTTTAAGACATTAAATAAACCAGATCAAATCGATAATATTGGAGAGTTGCACATTATTTAAAAACTTTTTCCTAAAGGGGCCCACACCAGATGCAAAAGTTGCATTGAAACCCACTGCGAAGACTACTGCCAACTACACAGTAGCGTGTACGTTCTGCGCTTGCCCGAGATGCAATAAGTCTCCCTAAAGGGGACATATCAGGAAAACAACACTTTTCCTGGGATTTGGGGTGTTGTTTTGGGTCTGTGGTGCTCCCACACGTATAGAAATTTGAAAAAAATCTGTACATGATTTTTTGAGTGAGATATGCATTTCTGAAAGTACCCCACCTACAGTTACCAAACAAGCGAGTCCGTTTCGGCGCCCCTTCCTACGTGGGAAGGGGGCACATTTGAATATTACCTCCCACTTCCCCACCCCCATACAATCACAGCATAGCTACGATTTTGTGGACCAGCTGACGAGCAGCTCCCGCGGGGGAGAGCTAGGCTCCGGCGGAGAAGAGGGATTGTACTCCTGGAGCTGAGCTGCCGGGCAGCCGCCGAAGCTTCGCAGTCCGGAGGAGGAGACATGGAGGAGAAAGGGATTGTACTCCCGGAGCTGAGCTGCCGGACTGCCGCCATGTCCCCCCGCCGGACTGCCGCCAAAGCTTCGGCGGCGCCCCCTCGACTCAGGCAGCTCCGGCGGACGTTCTCCGGGAGCTGAACTGCCGCCGAAGTACCAGTGACGTCAGAGGCAGCCTTTATGATTCATAATATCATCCAAGGCGCACATATCTTTAGGGCGTGATATTTGATATAATATTATGGAAATACCTATGTTATATAAGAATATTATTATTATTATATTATATTATATAGACATAGAGCTCCAGGAGTCTGCAAACGGCAACAATCACTTCTGCTCCATGCTGTTGTTCACTCTGACAGCTCATTGGTCAATGGGCGGCAGCTAATTTGCATTAAAGCTACAGACACCAGAACCAGCGCATTCTGAAGGGACTGAATTAGAGGGGAATTAGCTATTTCCAGCAACAGCTTGAAAAACATGTTTTCTGGAACTCATATACTATGTTAACTTGTTGGGAAAACACCATAATATGTCTCCTTTAACATCGAGTGGCGCTTGTCTTGTGGCGCTAGTCTGCCCCGCCCACCCACCTCGCTGATTCGCTGGTTATGTGCTAGCAGCACTCAACCTGGTTGTGGCTCCAGTCCTCAGACGCCAACTCTCTCAGTCTTTGCATGTTGAATCGGACTAGATACCGTCCGCGCGGTTCCAAAGCTTCCACCACACAGAAAAGATTAGTTCCCAAACTCATCCGAGCCTCAGATGGCCAACAGTTGGACCAGTGTGTAGCAGCCTTGATACCAAAAGGCAGGCTCAAATCTTAAATCTTAGAAATGGCCCTATTGCAGCTAATTTGAATGTGTAGTTTGTCTTCTGGCTGTCCGGGCCAATGTTCCTTTCCTCACTTGTCGCTCTCCTTTCTCCTTCTCTGTGCTGCTATTGGCTGTCTCACAGAGTCTACAGGGGGTAGGGTGCTGCTCTTACTCTTACCGTCCCCACCTTCCTAAATAGACCTGATCTTACTCTTACTCTCCCCACCTTTCTAGATAGACCTGATCTTACTCCTACTGTCCCCACCTTTCTAGATAGGCCTGATCTTACTCTTACTGTCCCCACCTTTCTAGATAGGCCTGATCTTACTCCTACTGTCCCCACCTTTCTAGATAGGCCTGATCTTACTCCTACTGTCCCCACCTTTCTAGATAGGCCTGATCTTACTCTTACTGTCCCCACCTTTCTAGATAGGCCTGATCTTACTCTTACTGTCTGTCCCCACCTTTCTAGATAGACTGGATCTTACTCTTACTGTCCCCACCTTTCTAGATAGTCCTCATCTTACTGTCCCCACCTTTCTAGATAGACCTCTCGCTGTATGAACTATTCAAGACAGATCTTCATGTTTATGCTAGTAAAGTTGCCTTGCCTTGCCTAGTCAATAAGACAGATAATACACGTATAAACTAGTCAATAAGACAGATAATACATGAATAAACTAGTCAATAAGACAGATAATACATTAATAAATTAGTCAATACGACAGATACTACATGTATGCAGTAAACCAGTTAATAAGACAGAGACTACATGTCTAAACTAGTCATAAGAAAGCTACTACATGTATAAACTACTCAAAAGACAGATGCTACATGTGTAAACTAGTTAATAGGAAAGATCTTCATGTTCATGTCCATCAATATGTGCTCTTCTCTCCCCTTCAGGATGAAGGACACCAGTAAGAAGAACAATATCTTCTCCCAGTTCAGGAAGAACGACCGGGATAAGCAGAAGTTGATCGAGACAGTAGTGAAACAGCTCAGGAGCCTCGTCAATGGCATGTCGCTGCACTCCTAGACACACGCACACACACACACACACACGCACACGCACACGCACACTTCTAAATATACTGAAGGGCATGGCATTCTCAACCAAGGTCTCAGTCATTGCCAGCAAAGGTTCAGATCTTTTTTTATTTGACACATGGAAGCAATAGTGTTCAGCCCTGTCCAGACCTGGCTGGGTCCAGAGGTCCCCAGAAGTTCTGGCATTGAATTGTGTCTCTTCATTCATCTTCAGTGACCAATTATGTGCTTGGCTTTGAGCTTCTCAAAGTCTGAAAATCCAAGCAAGTCGGGTAGAAAGGGCATCATGAATATGATCAATAGATTGCTGAGCTCCAAATGACTGGTGGAATGGTGATGGGTTTGTATGCCGGTGGACAGGTGTGTGACCACAGCAGAACAAACAGCAGCTTTGCTATAATATGAAACTAGTTCCACCACCATCTAGCTTTGGACAGAGGTGGGAACTATTGACATATTAAAGTCAAACTCAGTTTGGAACAAGGCATATCTAGGACATAGGTGCAGATGACCACGCAAAGGATGGATTATTGGTCAACCGAACTCGATCTTGCGCTGGTGTGTCTCTGAGCACTTCCAGTTCACCTGACACACATTTCAATGCCAGACTAGCCAGAGGCAGAGCTTGGTGGTAGAGACGGGCTATTCACCTGAAGTGCAAGCTGTTGTCTAGGGCAAGTGGGATTTTATTTATATTGAGACGCAACTCTTAATGCCTGTTAACTTATTCAATTTGTTCAATTTGTTCAGTTTGATATATTTAAAAAAATGCTCCATCCATCCCCCACGTGTCCCCGGTCCACATCTGTTGTTCTGTTGGTTACACTCCTCTGATGTCACAGAGGTGTGACCTATTCGTTCTGTGGTGGCCTCTTTCCTATTCCGCCTCTGGGGGTCCGGTCACATGGAGACCAATACACACACACACACAACACACAAAGAGGAATATCTAAAACAAAAGCTGCAGACTAACCCATGAGTCATGGCATTTCTGCATCACTCGCATACTGCCCCTTCAGTCGAACGCGACTGAATATGAAGTTTCAATGATATACACGCATACAAAGAACGTATATTACCTACTGTTAAAACAGATCACCAGTCAAATGTTCTGAATGTATTTTAACGACTAGGGTGGCTAAACGTGTTGGGCCCATGTTTCAGTGAAAGTGCAATGGTTCCAGGAGGTCTAAGTGAGGCTTGGTACAGCCGGCCCAGTCTACCTGAGTTAGGGGTCAGTCTACCTGGGTTAGGGGGTGTTGCACCCTTAACTCTGCCGAAATACATATTAAAACAAGACGCTTCCCAGTAGGAATAGGAAAATGGTCAGATTGTGTTTGATCAGGATGGATACTCATGATTTTGTATGCCATCCAAGTCTTCACAGAAGCAGCCATATTAGACCTGCCTCATTCTGTATTTTGGGTTATTGGTTGCCGCCATGCATCGGTGTGCAGTGGATGAATGATGACGTCCCCAAAGACTGATGTTCACGTGGAACAGCAAGATGTGTACTCAAAAATACTTGGTGTTTTTTCTCTCTCTCTCTCTCTCTCTCTCTCTCTCTCTCTCTCTCTCTCTCTCTCTCTCTCTCTCTCTCTCTCTCTCTCTCTCTCTCTCTCTCTCTCTCTCTCTCTCTCTCTCTCTCTCTCTCTCTCTCTCTCTCTCTCTCTCTCTCTGAGCTTCCACTTAAAGTGCAGTGTCAATCCTGTGTGGTCCTCCAGTACCGCTGCTCGGCAGTCTCTCTGGGGGCTTTGAGGCCTAAATTAACATTTTATTATTTACTTTTCTGTGATACAAAGTGATATTTAATATGAAGCTTTTTCAGCGTTGTTCATTTTTTTATCAGATGAAAACTGGAAAGGAGGGACAGCCGTTGGCCCTGGCTCTGTTCATATGATGAGGTTAAAGCTCAGAGTACCAGACTGAGGTGGGCCGTTGCTCGGACAGGACCAGCAGGGACTTGTGTGTCAGGGCCCACGGGAATAACATTCACATTCTCACAAGAAAAGGTGAATGAGGATGAAGGATCCAGGATGTATAGGGAATCTCCCCTGGTGGGTTGCTCAGGGAAATATGAAAGTGAACATCAAGCAAGCATTGAACATGTAGATCAAGGAACTTTGTGGCAGTGCAGAAGTCATTTTAAATGTTTTTGTTTTATTTCCAGCATGTCACGCACATGGATATATATATATATATATATATATATATATATATATATATATATACATAATGTCTGAGAAAGAGATTTAAATTAAACAATGGTGTGTCCCAGCCACAGCACTCCAGAACTCCAAATTGCTTGTTTGTTCAACTTGTTCAAACCAGACAAACACAGAAGGCCCTCCTGATAGTCTGCGTCACGGTTCCACATTTCAACACTAAAAACACAACATTGTAACCCTACTTAAACCCCTCTACGTAAACCTCTAACACCCATAATCCTTTGCACACCAGTGCCCCCACAGGTCGGGGCGACCCAATCACCTACTGGGGTTACAACAGCGCCCCCACTGGTCTGAGTGACCAAATTACCTTCAAACAAAAATCTGTTTTGTTAACTTATCATTTGAAATATGTTGTTCCCCTCTGGGAAATGTAAGCTTTAAGGTCTTCTCCTCTACATATTCCCGCAGCACAGCAATAACTTATTGGTTAGATTGACCTGCAGGCTAGCAGGTTGTCATGCTAGCAGGTAACCTTAGCACCTATGAATGATTCCCGATGGAAAACTACATGAAAAATGTGATTAAGTGATTGTTTTTATTATGTCACATAACATATGTTGACGTTTTATTGTTTGTTTTGAGGTCTGTGCTTCAGCAGGCATTTTGCACTGTTTTTTAATTTAATTGTTTATTTTCTGTTGCCTTTCTGTTGCTTGTAATCACCATTGTATATACTGCATCATTCGTACATTATTTGCATTTGAAATTGAATGAATCCTCAGAGTGAATATGTTGTATAAAGTCCTGGTTGATTGGGAGTTGGTGCTGAGGCAGAGCGGAGTGATCCCGTGGTGCATGGTTCAGTGAAGCTGGAGCCAATAATGTTTGACATGAAGTCCTGAAGAACTCATCTTGACCTGTAAACCAATTGTCATCCAAAATAAACATTTTATTGATGGGTTATTTGTTGCTTTCTTATTTGATGAAATGTAAATAAAGGTGGCTCTTTGCCTAAATGACAGCGATAGTTCTAATTTCAACCAGACACATTTAGGTCAACATTCATAGCTCTGTTTCTGTAAAGCTATGGTGCAACGTCCAGCCTTCAGACACATGCTTTATATGGTCAGTCTGATGACATTTTGAGATGCTCAATATTAGACGGAGGGGGGCTGACCTCGAGCTGAACCCCGTGACCCCCTCCCCTATTTGAGTTATTGCCTTGGGTCTTCTCAAAAAGGTGGATTAAACTGACTCACATCACCGACGTCCTGAATCGAGGCGCCCTGTAGCTGACTTTTAGTCAGACCAATCAGAGGCCGAGGCGTCCTGAAACTGACTTCTAGTCGGACCAATCAGAGGCCGAAACGTCCCGCTGCCTGTAAAGGATGGTACAGGCTGTTCACAGATCCATTACGTCACTAATTAGACGGCATATGCACTGATTGTAACGCGCGCGTGGTAGTTGTGGCTTGGTTTAATGTTAATTTTCAAGTGTTCGAAGCATAATAATGAGATTATTCCATCATTTGACATATGGCTACTTCAACACAGATTTGACCGTGTCGTTCCATAGCTTGTTAAACTCTGTATAACAGACGTGACAGACACGCATTACCCCTATCTTCTCACTCTGTCTCTCTCTCTCTCCCCCGCTCTCTGTCTCTCTCTGTTATTTGATGAACAGTGAACTTGGCGAGACTGTGCGCACTGAGAGTTCACCAAGAAGTCAGGGTCCGCGTGTCCGCGGGTCACCAGCAGGTCAACATGCACGGAAGGGGGTGGGGGGGGGGGGCACGCACGGACGCGCGCTCAGGCGGCAACGGGCTTTTGTTGGACGTTCGCTTTCGTGGATTAAAACGCTGACTGTGCACGCTGAAGAACGTGTCCGCCAGCCGCCATCCTTCACGACCCCCCCGCATCTGTTCCAGGCCCCCGCAGGGTCGTACAATAAAACTTTGCGGCACCGCAAAGTTTTATTTCACACACACACACACACACACACACACACACACACACACACACACACACACACACACACACACACACACACACACACACTGACACACACACACACAGCAAATCACAGGTGGCCATTTGGCTCGCATATGCGTCAGGGAGCATGTACGCATGCGTGTATCTGCACTACAGCGCTGTAGTCCAGGTACTGGCACGCATGCGTACATGCTCCCTGACGTGTTGGTCCGCATGTTATGGACCTTGTAGAGGAATCCGCCAGACGCGGGGCTGTAAACACCACGCAATGATCCGCTACACTTGAACTTCCGTTCACCCCCCACCTCCCCCAACCCTGTCCTCTCACACCTTAACACCGGAATCCTGTTTCACACCGGAATCCTGTTTCACACGTGCACGTTGTTTCAATAAAGCCCCTCGTGAGTGCAGCGCGTGTACGCCAGATGTACGGCCGTTCACGTGAAGTATGGACCAACATGCCTCAGTGCGCATGTCGGCCTGAGCCTTAAAGCTGGGTTCTTATCATCCATCTGTCCGTCCGTCCGTCCGTCTCGCCAGACAATGGGCCGTGCTGCGGCCCGCCTGCTCTGTGACCCTGGTAATGATAACTGGACGTCAGTCTCATGGGTTCACCCCGGCCGACAACACTGGGCCGCCGGGGTGAAACTCAGGGCACCCTCCGCTGCACGGGGGTGACACTGAAAGAGAGAGTGTGTGTGTGTGTGTGTGTGTGTGTGTGTGTGTGTGTGTGTGTGTGTGGGGGGGGGGGGGGGGGGGGGGGGGGAGAAATCCATCCCTGTAATGTGTTCTTGTAAAAGCTGACCGATTGGCCCTCAGCCTTCCCTGTTGACGACGCAGAAACACACACACACGTCCTCCTGACGCCGCGGCGTAAAAACACGTTCACATGTAGAGGAGGGCGCGCGTCTGCAGCTCTGTGTTGTGGCCCGCGGGTAACCCTGTGGCTCTCTCTCTCTCTCTCTCTCTCTCTCTCTCTCTCTCTCTCTCTCTCTCTCTCTCTCTCTCTCTCTCTCTCTCTCTCTCTCTCTCTCTCTCTCTCTCTCTCTCTCTCTCTCTTTTTTTCTCTCTCTCTCTCTCTCTCTCTCTCTGGAACAGCAAGATGTGTGCTCCAAAATACTTGGTGTATTTTCTTATGCTCTCTCCCTGACTATTTATCCCACCATCTCGCTCTCTCCCCTCGTGACCCAGGGCTGAACCCTACACTAGAGAGGAGATACCATTTTATAGCTGAAGTAGACAGGTTGGCGTTGGGCAGAGTGTAGAGGACGTGTCCAAGGTGTAGAAGACGGGTCTAATGTCTAGAGGAGGTCTAGATTAGGTCTAGATCAGGCCTCTGCTATCAGGTGCGTTTCGGTCTACAGCGTCCAGCTAAAACTTAACACTCTGTATTCTCAGCATGCTGGTCGAACGGATTTAAAGTGTGTGTGTGTGGGGGGGGGGGGGCGGTACTGGTTCCACCAGCCCCGGAGCGCTGCTGGGGGGGAGCGGTACTTCAGATGTGGAGGCGCCGCGGGCGTCGCCGCTGCTCCTCCAGCGGCTCCCAAACCGCCGAGGACCCCAACAAAAGACCCTGGGATGGGGTCCTATTGTCCGGGGAGACTCATCACCTTTTCACAGTTCAATCCGCCGCGGACGGTCCGCGAGCAGCACCGGGAGGTGGAGGGGATTAAAGACGGCGGCCGAGCAAACAAACAAATGGTGCGCGAGGGTAGGCGAGCGGCCAGAGCGGGGGGGCGGGGCCAAGTCACACCCACAATTAAAGATGAACTTTGTGTGAACTAATTGATCTGCTGCGGCGGCGTTGAGGAGGTAGCAGGCTGCCGACGGGCAGCGGTGATCCTATAAAGCCGCGCGCCGACATCCTCCGCATTCAGAAGCGAACCCGCGTCCTGGAGTCTGCAGCAGCCGAGAGCAGAACTAGAACTAGAACCAGACGCAGCCAGTTGTTCCAGAAGGGATTCAATCACCACAACATGGCTCTAAGTACGCTGCTGGCCACCGTGCTGTGCACCATCGTGCTGCCCGTGCTGCTGTTCCTGGTGGCCGTGAAGCTGTGGGAGGTGTACCTTATCCGGGGCCGGGACCCGAGCTGTCCTAGACCGTTGCCCCCCGGCTCCATGGGGCTGCCCTTCCTCGGGGAGACCCTGCAGCTGCTGCTCCAGGTAAACACGGACACATGTCTGCGGGACTCCACTGTATTTAGACACTGCATTTCAACCGTTCATTTAAATGTTGCAATGCACTTATGCAGATCGGTCTCCAATGCATGCATGCATGCACATTTGTATGACGTTATTATAGCGATGGGATATTCCTCACGAAATGACAGTGGCATTGCCATTTGAACACGCAGCCGTGTTTTGTTATTCGGGGGCTGACGTGTGGATGTTTCGATCTGTGCAGAGGAGGAAGTTCCTGCGGATGAAGCGGCAGAAGTACGGCTACATCTACCGCACGCACCTCTTCGGCAGTCCGACGGTGCGCGTCTCCGGGGCGGACAACGTGCGGCAGATCCTGCTGGGGGAGCACCGGCTGGTGGCGGCGCAGTGGCCCGCCTCGGTGCGCACCATCCTGGGCTCCGACACCCTCTCCAACGTACACGGCGCGCAGCACAAGTCCAAGAAGAAGGTAGGACCTACACCTGTGTGGTCCGGGGAGGGTTCACCTGTCCTCACGGGTCGTGTTGTGGAAGTGTTACCAATATATCTGATAACTTCTTAGATGTATGCAATGGCCAATTGTACCAACAAAAAACATGCAAGAATAGACATCTAGGAATAATTGATCAAGCGATAATGCCCTTTGACCCTTTGATACGATTTCGGCTGTTGCGTCGAATATAAACTAACGAATGCGCGGACGTATTGCAGGCCATCATGCGGGCATTTTCCCGGGACGCCCTGGAGCAGTACGTGCCGGTGATCCAGGAGGAGGTGCGTGCCGCCGTGCGGGACTGGCTGCAGCGGGACCCGTGCGTGCTGGTCTACCCCGAGATGAAGCGCCTCATGTTCCGCATCGCCATGCGAATCCTGCTGGGCTTCGACCCGGAGCAGATCCGCACGGATGAGCAGCAGCTGGTCGAGGCCTTCGAGGAGATGATCAAGAACCTGTTCTCGCTGCCAATCGACGTCCCGTTCAGCGGCCTGTACCGGGTATGTGGATCCGTTAGACTGCAAGTTGATAAGTTGATTAATGTATATGACACGGGACTCAAATCAATTAAATGGATTATTTCACATTTACATTCGTTTTTTGGTGATCTACTTCGTATCTATCGTATTTCTTATAATTCAGTTGGTAGACCAAATAACTCTATGATGTCAATGTGATTAATGTGTTTCTTAAACCACACCTTGTGTGGACCACTGTTTAGAACCAGGTTATTTTTCCATTATGGTGTTATGCCGCTGGTGTCTCCCTGCACATCCATCTGCTGCTCATCTGAGAGTGTGTGTGCTAAGCTCTCCTCTCCCCTCTGTGCTGCAGGGCTTGAAGGCCAGGAACTTCATCCACTCCAAGATCGAGGAGAACATCAGGAAGAAGCTTGAGGAGGACTCTGAGGGGCTGGGCTGTAAACACCGAGACGCCCTACAGCAGCTCATCGACAGCAGCAAGAACAACGCAGAGCCCTTCAGCATGCAGGTAGGCCTACAGAGCACCAGGCCTACAGAGCCCTCCCTTCGGATGAGGCACGACTCACACAAGAGACCTAGAATGCGCCATTCCATCAGAGCAGGACTTATTGAAACATGTGTTAATGTTTAGACAATATTGCTTGAACTTGACTACTTTATTTACTAAAAGTTTGTCTTGGAATACATCTTAAATGGTAAATGCCTTACTATGGCGGTTATCTTAGTAGAAGAGCTCCTCTGACCTGTCCTCTGAATGCATCCAGACCGTATCTCTGTGCTCAAGCACCCTGAGGTGCTCGAGGGCCCCTCTGCCACGGCATTGTGTCTTACGGTGTGTCCCCTCTGTCTCCTCCCAGGCCATCAAGGAGTCCGCCACGGAGCTCTTGTTCGGGGGCCACGAGACCACGGCCAGCACGGCCACCTCCCTGGTCATGTTCCTGGGCCTCCACACGGAGGTGGTGGAGCGCCTGAGGCAGGAGCTGGTGGGCCTGCAGGAGGAGCGCGGGGTGGACCTGCAGAACCTCACCATGGAGACCCTGGACCAGCTCCAGTACACGGGCTGCGTCATCAAGGAGACCCTCAGGATCAACCCCCCTGTCCCCGGGGGCTTCCGCGTGGCCCTCAAGACCTTTGAGCTCAACGTAAGCCCCCGACCCCTGGCCCCCACTCAGAGAACGTTGTGGAATCTGTTATCATCCGGATATGATCTATATACTCAGATATTATGCATTTATGTATGTTTGTATAAGAGGGAAATAGAAAGTCAGGTGATCTTTAAAAAGGTGAAATAAATAAGCAGTCGTGACTAGCAGTTTGTGTTTTGTACCGTGAATATGAACAACATGGCTTCCTTCTGATCACAGGGCTACCAGATTCCCAAGGGCTGGAACGTCATCTACAGCATCTGTGACACGCACGACGTGGCCGAGATCCCCAACAAGGAGGACTTCCAGCCGGAGCGCTTCATGGCCACGCCCTCAGGGGAGGCCGGCTCCTCCTCCTCCTCCTCCTCCTCCCGCTTCCAGTACATCCCCTTCGGGGGGGGGTCCCGGATGTGCGTGGGGAAGGAGTTTGCCAAGGTGCTGCTGAAGATCTTCCTGGTGGAAGTGGTGACTCAGTGCAATTGGACCCTTCTTAACGGACCGCCCACCATGAAGACCGCCCCTACAGTGTACCCCGTAGACCACCTCCCCACCAAGTTCTCCCCCTACGTCCCCAACTAGTCCTCCTACTACACAGAGAGCCACCTTGTACATATGTTTTCATACTAAGAGATTTAACAGTGGGAAAGAGTATATAGAGTAGTTTTTCTAAAATGTTGAGCCACAAAGTCTGTAATTACACTTTTAATACTGACTGCATTGCTGCTTGTTTTTGGCCTATTGTACAGATGAAAGGTTGTAGATGAAATGTGTATAACTATATTTGTGTGTGTGTGTGTGTGTGTGTGTGTGTGTGTGTGTGTGTGTGTGTGTGTGTGTGTGTGTGTGTGTGTGTGTGTGTGTGTGTGTGTGTGTGTGTGTGTGTGTGTGTGTGTGTGTGTGGACAAAAGGCACTGACGTGAAACACTTTGAAATGGGTTGTAACCAGCCTTGGTTGTAACTCTGGCTCGGATGTACATTTGTATGTAGAAACAGTTTATATAGCGTTTTTTGTATCACCCCTCAACCTATTTAAATGACATATGTTTTACTGTTTGGACTTATTTAATAAAAGTTTTGTTGCTGAGAAACCATTAATTTTGTCTATGAAACAAACACATGCAGACAAGAACACACAACAAAGCAGTCCATGAACACCCAGCATCACAGTGTGTAGAGTGATAGAAAGCCTTTAGGTCGGGGGAGAGGAACCATCTTATAGCCAGCCTCCACAGGGCTGAGGGAGATCCTCACTGAGGTAAAGACAAACTAAACATCTGTAACTCAGCATGTTCACTCCATTGTCTCCTCAATACCTTCAATATTTAGGTCCCTCTTTTCTAAGAACTACAAACTTCACTTTGGCCCTGGTAATGGCTAATGATACTGGAGAATTATATTTAGCTAGCTAGAAACATTTTAATGCTTCTTTAATTTTTTTTTTTAATTCATGCTAATTAAAGTACCATAAAGTAATCTAGACCATCAAGGTGAATGTGGAATTTAGACCATGTTTTGTCTTCACAATGTGAATTTACTGGGATTAGAGATGCATTATGCATGATTGATGATCTAAATGTAAATGATTGTTGTATGAAATCACACTTCGTCCAGAGTAGTATATATTTGATTGTATTCAGGATCAGTGTTTGAAAGGTCTGACTGAATGGTCAGCTGTATTCAGAGCGGATTCCTTCCTCCACCACGGCCTACTGGCTCTGCCTTCGACTGAGTCCTGCCTGCCTCATATGCTGCTGGTCTTCCTGGAGCCCTGCTGATTTAAACCCTTCCTCCAGGCTGCTCCAAGTTCCCAGGCTACTCGCTAATATGGCATTCGCAAAATGTTGAAGTGATGCGCTTGTTGTGGGTCCCCCTGGACCAGGGTGTGGGGGCAGGGCCAGGTTGGGATAGTAAATTGTCGCTGACACCTTTATGCGCGTCCCTCCTATCCGGGCTCCCCAGCCCTCGGACCATGTTCCCTGAACCTCTCTGAACTCGGCCTCCTCTCGGCGCTGTAAAGAGCGGGACTGCCCTCCATTGTCGCCCCTCGCCTCGTTGTGCCGCCAGGGCCCGTTCCTGAGGAGGCGGGCCGACATCACAGTGAATTTACAACACGGCGCTGAAAAGAAGTCTGAAATCTGCGTGTTTCATTCCCCTCAGCGGCCTGAACGCGGGCCGGTGTAAATCAGGGTAATAGCCCTGATGGGCCGAGCGCCTGGCTGCCTGGGACCTTAACGTGAGAGGAGGGGGGGGGGGGAGATAAGAGGGGACTTGATTTACCGTCCAACTCCTAAGTTATTATCGGTATATTATCAACCAGTTCTCACAGAGGAAATCTCTTTCCGTTCAGGAAAGAGGAAAGTGTTTTATAGACATGGAATAAACTATGAATGTTGGTTTTAGGCCAGGCATAGGGGTGTTCCGGGTGTATCTAGCAGGGAGTGGGCTTTGTGGGAGGGGAAGAGGAGTAGGACACATCTTCAGTGTCTTCATGGTTGTTGATGTGGAACTTCTTGTCCTTGTATTTAGCTTTGGCATCGTGCAACACTTTAGACTGCCACTCTCTCTCCTAGGCGGGTCTCCTAGTCTCCTCTCCTACCACTCCCCTCATGCAGCCCTCTCTCCTAGGCTCATCTCCTTGGCTCCTCTCCTAGGCTCCTCTCCTACCGCTAGTGTAGGTGCAGTCGGATGTCATTTCCTAAGTTCTTATGAATTCTCCTTCACATCTTTCCTTGACCTCATGACGTTTTCCATCAAGGTCAGGCTCCCTCATGCAGCCTTCTCTCCTAGACTCATCTCCTTGGCTCGTCTCCTAGGCTCCTCTCCTCCCGCTCCCTCCTGCAGCTCTGTTTCCTAGTCCCCTCCAGCCTTTCCAGTGGTGGTTGATGATGGCTGCCGGTGAGCGCTCCTCCCCCTGACAGCCACACATGGAGGCTGTTGATGGGGTTGAAGGGCCGGTGACGACCCACGTCTCTCTGTGACAGCCCCATCCCTGCTTGATCATATAAGCACCTCGTTTTACCATTTAGGGCTAAAAACCCTTTTGTGTTTCTGTGCTATAATGCGCTCTGCGTTGCAGGTCAAGCCCTGGCTAATGTCTTGTTCATGGCCCCCAACGTCTGCAGAGACACGGCCTGTAATCCTATAACCGTCTAATCAATGGGAAGAACCACATCGTTTAGCCAACCGGCGGCCCAGATAGAGGAGTACGCTATCTGTCTGTGGACCGGATGCCTTGGAGATCAGTGTGTGTGTGTGTGTGTGTGTGGGGGGGGGGGGTCATCAAGAGAGGCCTGCTAGATCGCTGGCGAGTCAATGGCCGCATTAATCCCTGAAACTGCGTCCTGTAGGGTAATGTGGCGGGCTCCTCCGACCCCCCCCCCCCCCCCACCGCCCTGCAGAAGATATGCGTGGCCCCGTAGGACGAGCTCACAGGCCCGTTAGCAGCCGCTGAGGGGCCCGTCGAGGGGCCCGCTGTGACTGCTCTTCATCTGAAAGGAGCGCATGCTGACAAGTTCAGCGGGTCAGGCAGAGTTCAGCTCAGAGCACACGGCTCGCACTCAATTAGCACGTCTTTATCAGCGCATCACCTGGGCCCCCCCCCGGCCCCCCCACCGGGGTCAGCGGGGGCTAATGAATGGCTCTGCATACAGTTTCAATATGCAAAGATCTTCTCTTCAGATAGCCGCTAATTACCTTCCACAGGGTGTTCTCTCACCGCCGGAGTCCTTCTGTCCCCAGCGATGGGCCTCGCGACGGGGAGGGGGGGACAGCGAGGAACGCCCCGCCCTATCCAACATCTCACCAGCACCAGATGAGGGGAAGGTAGTGAGGAATTTGCATCTCATTTGCATATCACTTTTACAGGTGATCTGACAACAAAGGCGTCGGCCGGCTCGCTGGTGATCTGGGAGTCCTGTTGTACAGCAGGATCTCTGACCTCTGACCTCTGACGGAGCTCAGGGCCGGGGGGGCCGAGCTACACAGTGACTCCCCGTTTCCTTATCTTCTCCCCGCTGTCCGAAGAGCATTTTCCAGCCTACAAGGTGTTCATTTGAAACGTTTGCAGACACTTTATTTGTGCACTTGTTCTGAACAGTTTTCTGTTAGCCAATCACACACTTACACACCCTGCCTCCAGCATGATGGGATAAACCCATCTGAAGCGAAAGGGAGTCAAACGGCTCGTTTACCCAGCGATCAGAGGTGATATGAATGTAAAGTTTGATTTGGGTGCTAGCTCTATGGAGACACAGCACCCACCTCGATAAAGCCCTAACAAACATTTAAAACGTAAATGCATGGATGTCCATCACATCAACTTAGATTGAATATAACAAGATCACTGTTTTAATACGCAGAGTTGTGTGAAATGCAAACACAGACTCTGAATCGGACTGGAAGGTAACATAGCAAGGATTAACAATACCAAGGAAACAAAGAATAGGGTTTCAAGAGTTAAGAAATTAGCAATAAGAGTTTTAACTAAAATGCTCAAACTCAATCCCAATACCCGCTCTCTCCGTGTGGGATGCCTGAAACACTATCTACAAGTTGACCCCCGAACTGTAGATGAGAAAGATAAAGAGTTCAAGGATGTTTCAGGCAGTCAGAGGCCCAGGCAGCCTTCTGAGAGAGCACCATTTAAAGAGGAATAAGAACTAATGAATAGATCTGCTGAGCAGATCATCATTGGAGCGCTGGAAGCAGTTTAAGGTAGAGCAGTTGTTCCATTTTGACGTCAGCTCTGGTCTCGATGCCGGTCGGAGAGTGTTTTGGGAAGGTTCCTAATTCAATGAAATGACCCGCAAGTATCAGTGGCAGCCATGATAAGAGCTGTGTGAATTCTCTAAACGCAAAGGAAAGGGGCTTCAATGCTTCCTTCCATATCTCCTTTAGCAAAGGGTAAACTGGGCCATCCTTTAGGAAATGAAAGGTGAAAATACCGTCCCACCATTTTCTGCGGCAGGAGCATTTAAAGTATGGCACCATCCGGCCGAGCAGGGAAACTAACAAGCAACATGAATGACCATTCCTGATCTGGATCCACCCTTCTCAATGGGGTAAGCTATTTATTCCGTTACACTTTGTGAATGGGAGCCTTGTTACATTTTTGTATTTAAATTACAACCTTGGTAATGAACTCCTCTTTTTCACATGGTTATCCTGGTTTATATCCAGCCTGCAGGAAACAACACGGTCAGAAGGCACGGAGTGTCTAACAGCCTTGTGTAGTCCATCTTATGAACATGGAGTTCACCACAGCAGACCCATGTCCAAAACACGCATAGCGACATATCCTAGAGTAGGAGAAGTCAAATAGTGACATAGACTAGTGTAGGTGTAGTCTCAAAGTGACGTAATATAGTGTAGGTGCAGTCACATAGTGACTTAGACTAGAGAAGGTGCAGTCTAATAGTGACGTAGCCTAGAGAAAGTGCAGTCTCATAGTGAAGTAGTCTAGTGTAGGTGCAGTCGGATGTCATTTCCTTAGATCTTATGAATTCTCCTTCACATCTTTCCTTGACCTCGTTTTCCATCAAGGTCAGGGAAAAGAGGGTAGGAAAGGACGTAGGCCATGATTCTTTTGACCATTGGAGCGCAGCCTCAGAATGTGTGGTGAAGGCTGTTTGATCCTGGGAGCCTTGATTGCCAGGTGTGCAGCCTCACCCCTCCCCTGGGTCTGATCAGACTGACTCTGGCCAGGGGAGGCTGATTACTGTAAACCAGCCATCCTCCACACACTCCACACACTTTGACATCATTTTTTACACGTTATCTTGATGTCGTTGGTATTGTATGTAATCTTTTGGTATAAGTCATATTTAAGGACAATATCAATCTGGTTGTTGAAGCCATCACAAACGTCCGTTAACAACATTATTTGTGATTAAATTATTTTCTTACTTCTATTGTGTGCGCGGCTGCCACGCACGTTAACAATGACAATGGAGCCCTTTGGAATCAATGTGCGTCAGTCAGAACGCAGCAAGTGGTCAATATAACACTGAAGTACTTTACAAATGATCTATGCTGTATTGCTATTGTTTACAATGGTGGCATGTTCACGCAGAAGGCTCTCGCAGACTCAGCAACACAGAAGTGATTTGGACATATTAGATAACAGATGTTTTAGTGAAGGAGAGATGGTTGTCCTTTAAGATTACTGGCTGAATTGAAAGGGAATATTGATGACGATGTTGCATGTTAACACACAGAAATGCTAATGTGCAGTAATTCATTACAATTGTTATCTGAGTAAACATGTTTTACCTGAGTATAATACAAGTTCTGAGTGACTATATTTTCAATCATTACCATATTTACTGTAGTAAAACCTGACGCATCTCTGCCCTTCTCCACCCCTCCCTTCAGCCGTAACAGACCCTCTAGGTTGTAACCAAACCAACCCCTGAGGGCAGAGGGACCTTTGTCTCACCTGAGATCAGATACCGATGAATCATCAGCTTTCAGGAACATGGCGCGGGTGTGTGGGAAGGCATTTCCAGGATTTCCAATAACTATCGCAGTCTTTCCGGGTTCTTCTGAATGTTGAAGGAATAAACCTGAACTTATATTTACTTAATTGTGATTCAAATTGTACTTCTGATTTCTTAATGGTGCAGTTGTAGAGTTGTACATTAATCAAACAGAATATCCAGTGATGAAAGTATATTTTAAAAGGAACTAAGGCCATCTATTGATCCATTAACTGAGCGTCCCTGTATTAAAAAGTATTCATACGTATGTGTTCACAACATGATGAATGTTGAAGGCCATTAAAAGTAGTGTCCAAAGACTGAACCTTCCTTCTGAGGTTAAGTGATGCATGAAATGTCTCTTGAGTATCACTGCGCTCCAATGTTCTCTCACTTGGTGTGGTGAGTGTCAGCCTGAGGTCTTTACGACAGCAATGCAAATGCTGCTGTCCTGTTTCCCCTGAGTCCCAGGAGCAGGGCTCTGAGCCCAGCGGGGGCCTTACACACGGAGACCGGCCCCTGCACCCCGGCTCCCCTCCTCCGCCGCGCACCGCCCTGTCACATACCTCGCCAAGTTCAAAAGTTCAGCCCAACCGTGAACTCTCTCCTTCCTGAAGACAGCCAAACAAACGGCAAGATGTCCCTCCAGATAGGGTGTCACGTTCAGCTAATGGAATTCCTGGTTTCAGGGGAATAATCTGTGTGGTGAGGCGGAAATGTAATGTAATGACGGCAAAGGTCACTTTAGCACACCCACAAACATACGCACACGCCCACACACAAACACACACACACACACACACACACATACACACAAGTGAACACACCCACCCACATGCACAAACATAAAAATGCACAAACATGCACATGCATAAACACCCAAACGCACACACACACACACACACACACCACACACACAAACATACACACACACACACACACGCACACACACACACACACACACACACACACACACACACACACACACACACACACACACACACACACACACACACACACACACATACACACACACGCACAAACACACGATGAATGGATATTATTTTGATTGGATGATTTCTTAGCATATCTTAATATCTACACCATTTCTAGATAGGATACATGATACATGATACAAACCTTAACTTGAGCGATGTCTGATCCTTATTAATATATAATATAATGTGATAATAATATTAATCCTACTGCCAAAGACATACGCCAAAGTCAATCCTAATAATACCAAAGTGTTAGAAAGGCTAAGTTGAGACATATTGGAGCTTACTGGGGGCTGAGCTGAGGGTCCTGGGGGCTGAGCTGAGGGTCCTGGGGGCTGAGCTGAGGGTCCAGGGGCTGGGGTGAGGGTCCAGGGGCTGGGGTGAGGGTCCAGGGGCTGGGGTGAGGGTCCTGGGGGCTGAGCTGAGGGTCCTGGGGGCTGGGGTGAGGGTCCAGGGGCTGAGGGTCCTGGGGGGGGTCTGTGTCCCCATCACGGGGGGGTAGGAGCAGCTCAGGGTCTCTCTGATAGACCTGCTGGGGGAGCGTGGAGGTGGGAGGGTTCCTTTGGTCCCTGGTGGAGGACTGAGGGTTCAGAGAAGAGAGGCCGTCTGGCTGGAAGGTTCTCATAGAGCGCACGGTTCATGGTTTGTATGGATGGGGGCTCTTTAGTTTGAGGAACGTTTATTTACTTCTGAATCCAATCTGGGATGAGCTGGGCTGAGTAACGGGAGGCTGTGAGTCTCAATGCAGCGGGCCTATTCCTGCCTTCATCTAGATACATACACAGTATATCCACCCGTCTGGGACTAGAGGAAATACTTGTGTATGATGGCAGAATAGTGGGATGTATTATGGTCTGCATCCTAAGAACCCTTTCCCCCTGGCTCCAGTCCAACCTGCGTCACTCCTCCAGTGACTCTGTCTCCTTCTGCCTGAGAGCAGGACGTGGGAGAACAAAACCAGCGCAGCGCTTTGGTCCTCAGGAGTCGATGGGCGTCGCTTCAGGACAAAGCTGGTGAAGGTTTGCTGACGTATAAAAGTATTTTATTAAAGGCAACAAAAAGAAAGAAAAAAAGTTGACTACGTGTGTTGCAGGCGTGATGACGCTAGATGCTGTTCGGCAGAACCGCTACAAGTCGTTTTGTAACACTTTACAATAACGGCACAATGATTAGACATTAAAAAACATTTGTTAATGCAGTGACATACGTTAACTAACAATAAACTAACAGTTTATAAACTGTTAGTTTATATATAAAAAATATATTAAAAAAAGTCAATTAATTGTAACTATACATTATCTAATATGGTTAGGGTTTTATGGGGTTAGAGTTAGAGTTAACTTGAACACAATGAACACAATTAAATCTAATCTATAAATTAATACCTTAGTTAACGTGAACAGCATTAGTAAATTATCCATATAGATTAAGTGAAGTTCATTGACAGCAAATTAATATTGGATAATGCTGTTCACGTTAACTAAGGTATTCATTTATAGATTATTTAATAGGGTTAACTCTATCTCTAACCGCAGAAAACCCTAACCCTATTAGATAATGTAAAGTTTAAAGACTTCACCGTTTTTATTAGACCATAAGTTGTTTAGAAACTTAGTTAGTTAGTTAGGTCATTGTTAGTTAATGCTTAACAATGCATCAACTGATGTTAGTTATTGGTTCATTATTGCACCCTTATGTGCAATAATAAACCATTAATTATACAAAAGATATTAGTAAGGACTGTTTTAGTGAAACAAGGAGAGATGTGTACGATGGATCACACAGACCAGTACAGATGGCTTCTAGCCCCCAACCCCCTTGTCTCTCCTGGAGGAGACCCTTGTCTCTCCTGGAGGAGACCCCCGTCTCTCCTGGAGGAGACCCCCGTCTCTCCTGGAGGGGACCCTCGTCTCTCCTGGAGGAGACCCTCTCTGGTCCCGAGTCCACGAGGCTCACAGTTA
>NC_079429.1:19086763-19115862 GCF_026213295.1 Gadus chalcogrammus | reverse complement strand
CTAAGGCGTATTTTGCTTTGAATTGTCAGTTGATGGACGAGCAGATCATGGTGGCCATTTGAGATGGAAAAGAGCGAAATGAGAATTACAAACAGTTTGGACCCTTGTAACCAGATAATGCCGGAGATCCAAACCTAAACGGAGTGCTGAGGAAACAGGCTAGAGTGAACAGTGGCCAAAATATTCTAGGGTTCGAGTTAATTTTGGTTTTCGTGTCCTTGCAAAATGAAAGTTAGGGAAATGAGTGGTCTCCAATAATTTGCATCATGGCTTCATCTTTCGGAAATAACAAGAGGCGATTTGTTAAAGGGACTGATTTCGATTTATTCTGGGTGACATCGATACATTGCAGAGATTATAGTGAGAATGCGTTGCCCGTAAGCACATCAGTGGAGCAGAGCAAGTTGAGACATGTTCTGGTGGTTCTATCTCTTGACGGGCTGAACAGAGAGGGCTGGAAGCAAGGAGCTGTAGCTGCATGCCACTTGACGTGTTGAGGAGCTCCTCCTGTGACCTGAGAGAGGAGAGAGAGAGGGAGAGGAAGAGAGAGAGGAGGAGAGAGAGGAGGAGAGAGAGAGAGAGAGAGAGAGAGAGGGAGAGAGAGACGAGAGAGAGAGAGAGAGAGGGAGAGAGAGAGGAGAGAGAGAGAGAGAGAGAGAGAGGAGAGAGAGGGAGAGAGAGAGAGAGAGAGAGAGGAGAGAGAGAGAGAGAGAGAGAGAGAGAGAGAGGGAGAGAGAGAGAGAGGAGAGAGAGAGAGAGAGGAGAGAAGAGAGAGAGAGAGAGGAGAGAGAGAGAGAGAGAGACTATAGCGGCATTTCACAGTTTGACTAGCAATGCAAATACACTTTTAATCAGTCAAACAGAATCATGTTTCGGTTAACCATAAGGAGGCGTTATGTACGAAAGGAGAAGATACTTAATTATTATTTTTTTTTAATGTGTTTGCACTTGTGTGCATGATGTAGTGGATGGGTAAGCGAAACTCACTTCTTGTCGGCTCCCTGTGGAGCTGAGGAAGAGGCTCCAACGCCTGCCTGAAGTTTGCACTACAAAGTCACACAAAGAGTTATGCTGTTAAAGCTCCCACAAAATGAAAAGTTTGCTCTCTTGCATTGGCCCGAATCGGTTTACATCGAGTTGAATCACTTCCATATCATTATTTAGACCAACAAGAATAAAAAATATTCAATGTACGTATCTTTCAGTAGGAAATATTTGCAGACAAAAATGTGCAAGTGCTTACGTAGTATTAAGAGGTTCTGACACATTTTTGTTTGCCCAATGACATGACTCTATTGTCAACTATGCTGCAGACCTCCATGCGTGTTTACACTAACTGCTAAGCGCTGCTGCGGCTAAACTCTATGCTAACCAACGCGACAGACCCTCCCCCTTTAAGAAAAGCCATGTCCTGCCTCAACCCCATTTTCTGTTCTCAATAAAGTCGCTCGGAAAAATGCCATCCGACTTCCGTGAATGGGGCCTTTTATGCAGACTGCCCACCAAACAGACAAATGGGGAAGAACTTGTGCGAGCCGAAAACCTTGGGTCCATGACATACACATGCTCCCGCATAACACAGAGAGCATGCAGGCGTACACGCAGAAGCCACACATGCACGCTCGCCCGCGCACAACGAGTCACATTAACATTACTTGGTGGTGGCTTACGAACAGGAAGTGAAAGCAATCTGGTTCAGTGTGTGTGTGTGTGTGTGTGTGTGTGTGTGTGTGGTGTGTGTGTGTTGTGTGTGGTGTGTGGTGTGTGTGTGTGTGTGTGTGTGGTGTGTGTGTGTGTGTGTGTGTGTGTGTGTGTGTGTGTACTGTGTGTACTGTGTGTACTGTGTGTACTGTGTGTACTGTGTGTCGGCTAGGACCTGTGAAAACGGTTCATGTCCTAGACTCCTAAATGATGGTGTTTGCTAGTGTGTGTGACTGTGTGCGCGTGTGACAGGGCTCGTGGTATTTATGTTTGACCGTGTACGTGTGCAGGTGTGAACATGTGCTTACTTGCTGTCGGCGGTCAGGTAGCAGGCCACCGCGTCTCTCAGTGCCCACAGCTCCAGACGGGCCTGATGGAGACGGAGGGGAAAGGCCTGATAAATATAGATTCACTGGTACTTCCAGAAGCTATAGGTAAAGCCCCTGCAAGTGCTGTAGGGTTACTCAGACGTTATAGGTTATCGCTCACTAATGCGTAGTTTCTGAGGGACAGAGACAGAGACAGAGAGGTGTGTGTGTGTGTGTGTGGGTGTGTGTGTGTGTGTGTGTGTGTGTGTGTGTGTGTGTGTGTGTGTGTGTGTGTGTGGTGTGTGTGTGTGTGTGTGTGTGTGTGTGTGGTGTGAGACATTCATACCTGCATGGCTCCGTTTTTGCTGAAAGAGGGCACACAGTGCATCAGACGACACATCTCTTCGGCAACCGCTTCAACTATTTTGGATAGAATCCTTGGCACCAGCTCCTTGGAAATAGTGAAGACCTGTGTGAATGTGTTTGAGGGAGGGAGTGAAAGACAGAGGCGAGTAAGAGACAGTAACAGAGAGGGAGGGATCAAAGGCGAATGAGGTTTCACATTTGAGATGGAGGGCAAAGGTATAGCACAATGTTTAAAACACAAAAGAGACAGACAAAAGCCACCCATGTGTGAACATATTATGCAAAATAAACTGACGCGTTGTAATGAAACACACTATTGATATCCGCTGATTATGACGACACTATCGTCTGTCTAAAAAAAACTACAAATTATCCAAAGACGAAACCGGATTAAGTGAAGCGTTTGGCTGCTGACGTGAAGTCTGGCTGTAATCAGCAGCCCAAGTACTGCAGAGTGTTAGAGATCTGGTCATTCTGTGGTAGGCGGGGCTGGTACCTCAGCGTGCACGGTGATGATGCTGACCAGCGCTTCCTTCAGGTAGTTTCTCACACCTAAGACAGAAGAAACACGCATGCTGAGTCCCAGAGCTGGAGACAGACAGAGATAATGTCCCTGGAGCCCGTTGTTTTGTGGACACTACTGGCGGACCCTTTTGAGCCAAATACTGAACACTCATGGTTCATGGTCTCCAGTGTAATACTTATAGAAAGATAGATAGAAACACACACATATAGGTTTGTTTTCTTTGGCCGTTGTAAATCTATTGAAGGTAAACGGTGTGGAATTGTAGCTATTCAACTGACTAACTCAACTCAATTGAAAGTATCACATCCTAAAATTGTGGTTTATCCACCTGTACTGTTCCTCTTTTGTTAAATGCAATAATAAAAATGCACACACGCAGGCTGAATTGGTGGAACACCCATGGACATACACAGACACACACAAAACAGGGACGTGCATCTCTAATTTCCACAATACAGGTTCAAAACAAAGCAGAGGAAGGTCAGGAGTGTCCTACGGTATGGTGTATGTGGGGAGGTGGTGACTCAGTGCAACCTTGGCTTAAGCCTTACAGCAACACAAAAGAAGTCCATCTTGAGATATGACAACAGGTAGGAACCACAACAGAGCCCAGGGCCCAGAAGTTCCCCACCTACTAGAGTCACGGAGCACACTTTAGATGAAAGTCTACACTCAGAGGAGCTCAGATCTAGGGGAACAGGACGTTTCATTTCCTATCGCGGGGCTCTGTAAGCGAGGGCCTGTAAGCACGTGATCGTGGAACAAAAAGTCAGCCGATGGTAGTAAACTGCATGGGAGCATTTCGTAATGGTTTCAAATAAACGGCGTGACAGACCTTCCTCTCTAGAAACACACTCAACCAAAGCCTTGCTGAAAGATTCTTTAACTCGTGCAAATGAGTTTAAAATATGTCCGTAATGAAACAGGAAAGGCATGACTCCGCCCCTTCAAGTTGTTGTTTACGGCACAGGCTGTGCCGTCTTCTGTTACAGTGGGGCTGCTGGATCAGACACCCCGCTGCTTATACTTTTACAGGATCCCTTCTGAATTTTTTTAAATTTTATTTTGGGATTATTGGGATTCAAACTGTTGGTCACGCTTTGAGCTATTACTGAAGACTGAAATTAGACTAAATTATTTATCTTGTGAACTTATGATAAAAAAAATGATCAATCTATTAATCTGAAAAATATGCAAGGTTGGTTTTATTTCTAACATTATTCTATCAACACAGACATTTACATCGACCGTCTGGCGTTAAAGTTGATTTGCCTCGGGTGTACTGTGGAGTGGGTAAGACTGTTTTATTAGCAGGGTATTGCCTGTTGCCTGTTTTTTTCGGTCATTCTAATCTGTGATCAGAATGAAGTACTAATTTTACTGCAAAAAAAAACAACACCTGGTGTGTCCTGGGCCGTGCGTCTCTTCACAGGCAGTTTGGGAAGCCCTGCCCTGGCGTACCTGTAGGTGGCTGGCAGTCCCTCCAGTCAAAGTATCCGGCGTAGATGCCGGGCTCCAGGGAGCCCACGATGGGGTCAGACTTCCTCTGGATGTAGGCGTCAAACAAGGTCTGGTCCAGGTCACGCACCGCCTCCCTGCTGGCCTGCTCCCGCGGCAACAGACAGGGGGGTTAGAGAGCATCAGCGTGCCGTTTGCCCACCGGCTCCCGGTGTGTTAACATTCACTGAGCGCTGGCTCTTCGATGCAGCATAAAGGACGTGCTTGAGGCAAAGACCTTTTCATTCATACGGCTGCCATGTGTGGGAGGAACCCTAAACCATCATGAATGAACCCATCTAGGTTGTGAATGTTGCAGCAGAGCAAGGGAATGACATTAAAAGGATACTTCCATAGTTGCAGGACTGAAACTGCAGCCTTAGGAAGGCTGTGATAGTGATAAAACAAATTGATAAATAAAAAAATAAAATAAGGAATTCAATAAAACTGCATCCAGATGCATTATTCACGTGACCATCAAATATATTCAAGACCAACTATGCGTTTTATTGCATTTGTTCCGCAGCAACCATCAATGAGGAAACAACTGGTGGATATATTTCACTTCTAATGTTGGGTTTGTAGTGCATTGATTCACACACTGTTAAAAGGCAGAGATGGCCCGTTGTTGAAAAATAAATCACACCCTTTGTTATTGTTATCAATCGGTTAGGTTACTAGGTTACAAAATGAAATAAATACTTTCAAATGAGCTTTTACCAGAAGGCAAAACAGACACTCACTTTTGCTGTGCGATTCATCCCCCATTAGTCATAATGTTTGAGTGTGTGGTTTGTATACGTGCAGTGTCAACGAGTGTGTTTTGAGAGAAGAGAAATGGGAGTTGAAGATGAGTGGAAATGAGATTCAACTGACCTTTAGCTCAATGTGACTTACATGACTAATATTTATGCCCTTGCTGGGCAGAGCGATGCCATCTCATTGGCAACATACATGCAGCATCACACAGAGCATTTCCCACCAATCTAAACCAAAGTGATTTCCACGAAGCACCGGTCGCACCACAAGCTCCAAATGCAAACAGCGGGTCAAACCTACAGTCATCACCACAAATGCATTTTTTATCCATTTCTTTCGCTACACAAGACGAAAGACTCAAGGTAATTTGCGGTCAATTCAACCCAATTGATCCCTCACTAACCCGTGTGATCTTCTCTGTGCCTGTGAATCCATGCTTCTCAAAGTGCTCGGCAAGGTTGATAAAGGTGTGTTTCTCCAGGTACTGGCAGTTGCTGAGGATGATCAGCAGACGCTGTTCCTACACACACATAGACAGGAAGGGAAGATGATTCAATATACATCATACAAAATCTATTTTGATAAATAGGTTTTATATATAATATATATATATATATTAGTGCTGTCAAGCGATTATAAATTGTAATCACGATTAATCAGATTAATGTCCTAGTTAACTCGCGATTAATCACTTTTTTTTCTATTCTAAATATCCCTTCATTTCTTGCTGCTAGCCTTTTAGTGAGATCAGAGAGTGTTGAGAAGGACAGTTAGAAGAGCCGCATTGAATTCAACCCGGTCCACTTGACATCGGGTCGGTGCAGGACAGTGGTAGGCCTACCGTAAAACTTCAATAGCCCAGGCTTTTATTTGTTTCAATCACTGAACTTTCGAACAAAACTCTTGCTCAGCAAAGATGGGAAATACTATAACATTTATTATTTAAACCAGTATGAATATTCCTACTGTAAGTAGGCCTATACACATTACCAGGCTATCGAATAACGCCTAAACACACACACACACACACACACACACACACACACACACACACACACACACACCACACACACACACACACCACACACACACACGTAATCGGGAGAGACGGGAGAATTCCCGGTGGGCCGTTAACGTTTCGGGGCTGTCGGGCTGATTATTGCGGGATAACAATATTGCAGAAAAGTTCCTTGCAGCGCCGTCTGGCAGCCTGAGCTGTGCGCCTGCAACCTCAACAGATGCAACACTCAAACTGTCAACGTCGCAACCAAGTCGATTTTGTCTAGAGGGGAGTAACTGAGCGGCCCCTCCCGAAGTGGTACACCCCAGGTGGGCCTTGAACTGCGATTGGTCAGGAAGACGTAACAGCTAATGACAACATTGAACTCTCGTGCAGGCTTCAACAGAGTGACAAACAAACACACAATTTTGTGTTGTTCCATACTGCTAAACAATAGGCCGATTACAAAGTACCCTGCGCCTAACAAAAGCCAAACTAAAAACGCAGTTCAACCACATAGGTCTCTTGTTTCAAAATTGCCCTAACAGTGGGTGTAACGCCCTTAGACAGTATAAAGTATATTCAAACTGATTTAAGATCTGTGAAAATCTCTGGGTTCTGGCAGATTTTCAGATTTTTCAGCACCAAATAAACCGCTGCTGTAGGCCATAACCCTGGGCCTACTTGTAGAGGTATTTCTGACATCCAAATGTTAGATATAAAATTACATAGAAACAAAGTAAACATAAATGTTTCATAATAAACACCACGCTTATGACTTGTGAAAAAATTATCGTATGACTAATGGTCGACTTCATAGTGTGGGTGAATTGCTTTCAGATGACAAACGAAATTGCTTCTCAGAGACAGCCCTAATACAAAGGTTGAATATAAAAAAGGAGTGCGGTGAGGTGAGGAATCATGGTGTGCTGTCTGAGTCTCAGACCTTCACAACATGGCCCGGCTGGTGCTGTTACCCCCCAGCTCGAATATGAGACCACGGGAAACCCCCACCTCCATTGACTTCCCCTTACCAGAAACACCAGGCGCCCCGATGTTCCCTGCACCCCTCCCCCACCTTCCTCCGTTGCCCTTCGCTCAGCCTCTGCGTCAAACGCCGATTACACGAAATGCAACGACCAGGAAACACAAACCAAAGCACACTGTTGAGGAACCCCCAGAAACTCACCGGCGTGGGACTGAATTCCTCCTGAGCGCTGCTGAAGGTGTTCGGAGAGGCGAGGTCCACCGACGTGCTGATAGTAAAAACGCGCACACACACACACACAAACACCCACACAAATGAGTGCAGATTTATTTTGATTGTCATGTTTGTGATTCTACTGCATTCAAATGTACATGTGAATACAGACAGGGATATACACAGGGGGCACTCACTGGGAACTGTCGCTGTCCGTCTTCATACTCAGCTGCTCCATGCAGCTGATGAAGGCCTGAATTTCACCATGGGACACATTACTCATTTGAATGGAAAGACATCCTCATAAAAGAGCGCATCTTTAGTTTTCAACCAGTCTCAAGAATTAATGAGACCAATTTCTGACTCGCCTTTGTATTAATCATCGAGCGGTAGGTCTTTAATCGGAATCCCCTCAAAAAGACTATGGCTGTGTTACAATCGTAATAGGGCAGCCTTAGCCTCGTTTAACATATGGGATGCCCTGTATGCATGGCTAGGAGGAGGGGGGCGTACGGCCTACCTTCATGATGACCACGCACAGCTCTGATGCACGGTCCTGGGCCAGATCCAGCTGGAGAACCTACAGGAGACACAAAAACAGTTCCACATGGAACAGACACTCTGTGGCATCAGATAAGAGTCGGATGGATGCTTCAGTTTAAAAAGTGACTTGGGCTCCACCCAGCTATTGGGTATTTTCTACTTGCTTCAAAGATTTTGAATCTCTCTTAAATATCATTAAATAGAGAGACGGTTGCTTATGGCGGTGTGAGGATTAAAATGATGAAGGCAGGATGATTAGTTGAGAAGATACTCCGAACCATCTGTGGTAATCTTACATTGATCTCCCCAGGTTTGGTTTCCATGGGCTCTGTGAGTGACTGTAGCATCTGGACCACGCACTGCTCAAACTGGGCGGGCTGCACAGGACAGCAGGCACAAAGAACATCAACAGGGAGGACATTAATAACGTCTTGCTATCAATATACCACCGATGAACAGAAACAGCAAAGCATTTATCTGTGTAAGGTGTCGGAGTCATAATTAAGAACAAACGTTACTCTTCCTGTTTCCACACAAAACAAACGGTTTAATATAAAGAAATGTCTCGGCCCTCAGCAGTTTAGTTTGCTCTGGGACATTATATTGAAAGGCTATGCATATGCAATGTTGCAACTCAAGTCAATTGCTTTTGCTTTGCCTGTTTTTTTAGTTTTGAGAAGTAGTAATTTTAATGAATACATAAAAAAAAGGGTATGACCTATAAAGTAGCCACAGTGGTTAAGCTTAAATGTGTTAGTAAAATTTCATTATTGGTAGTTACTTTACAATAAAATGTATGAATTAAGTACATTTGTCATAAGAAGTGAAACAATATATCGCTGTCAGTACAGTGAAGATGTTCATAAAACCAAGTGCAAGTACTAACAATCGCTAGGCTAACCCATTCCCTGTGTACAGCAATGATAGCAGCTGCTGCAGATGCTACACAATTAAGTATATACTAATTTCAAAGAAATGCAGTACAAAACTAACATCTAAATAAATCGAGATTATCTAAATTATTTAGATAATCAAAAACATGTATACAACTTATCATGATGTGATGGCAAAGGCATTATTAACTCATTGACTTAGTCAAGAACAACAGGCCTTATTCTAATGTATTCTCTGGTTATCAGGGTTTGCTCTACATCAAACAACAGGTTGTCTGTTGTGGTGGAGTGACCTTACCAGGCTGGTGAGTCCCTCATTATCAACCACCCAATCCTCTTTCTCAGCAAGCTTCTTCACATCTGAAGAGGGAAAAAACAAGAACATCCGATCAACTACCCTTGAAGTCACGGATAGTTTCCTAACAATAAACGTGGTTCGATTTTACATTTTTATACGCACAGTGGCACATACATACGCATGTACAACCCTATATCACTGTGATTCAAAAAAATAATAGCCTTTACGACATGGGGTTAATTAATTTTATGTAATATTATATTAACCATTCACTTTTATTATTAACGCTTTTATCAACCAATAGTTCTGCAAGCAACCAGCCGCTGAGGCCTTGTACAAATGATGAAGTATCCGATGCAGGTGAGGCGGCCCTCACCCTCGGTGGTGTGCTGCAGGCTGACCAGCAGGCAGTGCACTCTCAGGTCCAGCAGCAGGTCCTGGATCACCTGCAACAGATCATTGGGAATCTCCAGTGTGGCTAGAGCATCATGGCAACACCTGGAGGGAGAAGAAGTTGGCGAGTGAGTGAGTGAGAGAGGAGAGAGATGGTTCATTGAGCCATAGTCAGAGAAATGGCTAAATCTAAAGCCCATAATCACTTAATTCTAGAGCTGTCAGTTAAACGCGTTATTAACGGCGTTAACGCAAACCAAATTTAACGGCGTTAAAAATTTTAGCGCGCGATTAACGTAATTATTTTATATTAAAAAAAATAAAACATTTTTTTTTTCTTTGGCTCAAAACAAAGAAGCAGTAGCCTGACTGCTATGTTCAAATGACATTTGTTCAAAGCAGTCGTTTAATTGCACTATAGGCTTTTTTTGTATCGTCCTGTTTTGATCAGTATATGCCAATGTTGTTATCAATAAAAAATCATTTGCACAAGGCAAGCCGATGCAATTCACCATGTTGATAAGAGAATTAAAATGAGAAGAATTATGGGACAAAAAAATCAAGGGATATTTAGCATAGAAAAATAATTTGCGATTAATCACGATTAATCGTGAGTTAACTATGACATTAATGCGATTAATCACGATTAAATATTTTAATCGCTTGACAGCTAATTCAGGAGAAAACTGAATAAGTGGGTCTTGGTGAACCTTTGAGGGTTATTTTGATAAAATCTAAAGTAATGTTTTAATAATAGGGGGAAATCCCGTTTGAATTCAAGAATCTCAAGCTCATCTGGTCCTATGCCACCCAATGTTTCAGTTGATCTACAACCTTTATGACTGTAAGGACAGTCATAACGACTGCATCATAAACGACTGCTTTGTATGTAACTTATTTCCTCATAGGCAGAAGTTCTCCAGCTTAAAAAAGACTTACCTACCCTTTAATGACAATTACGAATAATCACAAATAACGGTTCAGTTTGAAAAATATATATATCAAAACATTGCCGGGATGGATGAGGTCAATTGGAAACAGAAAAGCAACCACGGTACATGTCAGTTTCCACGCAGTGGTGGTGGTGCCGTACCTGACGGTGTGGATGACCTGCGTCACCCAGAGGCCCGTGAGCTCCGTCTTGTTCTCCCAGCCCCCGTAGAGACCCAGCTCCCCCGGGGGAAGCGTGGCCGGCAGGAGGGCCCCCCGCACTAGCTTCACAAGCCGGTGGGTCAGTTCCTCTATCATTTTCTAGACACACACACACACACACACACACCACACACACACACACACACACACACACACACACACACACACACACACACACACACACAACACACACACACACACACACACAACACACACGGTTGTGTTTGCTATAGAAACAGGTGATGCAGACAGAATCTGAACATGCTTTGGGAATGAATATGTGCAAAGTGCAACACACCTTAAAATCATTCTGTCTCTGCCGGGCATTCTTCTTGGACCTCTCCACTTGGCCGGACTTCTCTCCGGTCTGCAGTTTCAGGGTGTGAATAGGATCCCAATATGAAAAGTTTAAGTCATAGCAGGATGGAAACAACTACCATTGATTCATTCCAGACAGGTTCGCCACATTATCAGTGTGTCATTATGTTAACGGAATAACTACATGAAACTGTTCCATGAAACTTCCATAAGCTGCATGAGCCTTTGGTCCTTAACACATGACAGAATGTGTTGGGTTAAGGAGTCTGGTAGTGCCTTGTAGCTTGCAAGGTAGACTGCCTATTGTCTTCAATCCTCACACTTGGCATGTGCGTTGAACAGTGTCTCATTGAACATACTGATCGTCCACTCATCATATACTGAATAAATATTTAATTAACTCATTCATTCATTGCTTTCCAATTGGTTGAGTCTGGCATGGATTTCTTCACATGAATAAAGACGCTTGGGCCTGACCTCGCTGAAGAGGCTCCCGTTGACGTAGGAGATCCAGAGCTTCCAGAAGTTAGGCAGCTGACCGATGACCACGTCCGACAGCTTCTCCACAAACTGCACCTGTTGGGGGGTCTCAAAACGCCAGGCTGTGGCACGCAAACAGGCACACACAGACAGACCACTTTTTAACAAAAATACATTCTATACAGTATACCTGCTGTGCAGCACAGGGCATTTTTATACCCAAACACAAGTTCTGAAACAGGGACTCACTGCTGGGACGTGGCGTACGCAGGCTGCCCCCCCTCTTCAACGAGGCCGTGTGGCTCATCCTCAGAGCCGAGGGTCGGGTATCCCCGTCGAGGTCCAAAGCCCCGACACCCACTGAGAGAGAGAGAGAGAGAGAGAGAGAGAGAGAGAGAGAGAGAGAGAGAGAGAGAGAGAGAGAGAGAGAGAGAGAGAGAGAGAGAGAGAGAGAGAGAGAGAGAGAGAGAGAGAGAGAGATTAATTTGAGAAGTGAACTCGCATTAATAAGATAACATACTTTGGATATCAAATAATCAAATATCTCAATTTCATAACTCCACATTCCTGGTTGAGCCTCGGCAGGCTTTCACACCAAACAGACCTCCCCAGGCACTCCCCACCTCTCTTTATTTGTCTTCTGGTCCGGCCTCTCCTCTGGCAAGCCGTTGAGAGAATGTCCCGCTGTTTCGACCCTGAGACTAGGAGGGTAGGCTAGGGGGGAACTGGGCTGTTTGTGCACACCGGGGTGTCAGCCTGGTTTTTGATCGCCTTCGCTGGGCTCCGGGAAACATCTGACCCTATCCCGTTCACGAATGAGGTGCAGCAAGGCGCCACTAGATGGCGATATAAGATCACACGGTGGAACAAAGCTGCATGGACTTATCCCAACAGCAATTCCCACTCCCACTACCCCGTTCCGTTGGAATGATTCCCAAGAAAATAGCATCTAGAGGAAATGCATTAATGGTGATGCAAAAGTGAAACTCGTACGTCTTACTACCCAGCTAAAGAAAAAAACCAAAGGAGACTGGCTACAGTACGCACACCGCCTATGTATCCTTATTGCAACCCCAGCGGCAGGCGGCTCCCAGCTCTCCTACACACGAGTTACTCGCACTCATGCACAGCGAGCCGATGAGTCACGTACACTTGTAAATGCACACATTGGGGTGGCAAAATACCAAGCCGAATAGATTTGCAATTACGTTGTTTCTTTGGTGCTCCAGTCTCATGCATGCAGATATGATTTCTGAAGAAACCCCCAAATGAGTCAGGCTAAAGACCATGAGACATTCTCTTCACTGAGGTGCAACACAGGCACACTTAAAGCGAGTGCAGACACACATCACGACATAAGCCCATACACACGCAACCCCACTTAGGGGACAATACAGTCCTCTCATTCCAGGAGCAGTTCCTCTGCTCTTTTTACATGCCCGAGAACTGCTGTTGATCCAGGTGTCGGAGGGCTGAACATGGCGTCCTCCATACTAGCATGTGCATAGATTTAACGTGGGGTTGAACCTACAACGTGCACAATGTTTGGGTGTGCGTGGTTGTGGGTGTAGGTGGGTGTGGCTGGGGTGTGTGCGCGCGTGTTCTATTGCAATGGAGTATTCTGAATTGTTACTTGAACTAATTGATCAAATGACATATTTACATATCTCTTTGCTCTTTGTATTTGTGTAAAAAATGAGCCTCTGTCTTTGCAGACTTCCTGGGGCTGATGCTCCTCTGCAGGGTGATGGGCTTCCTGTTCCCCGTAAGGTCGTCAACCCCCAACACACACACACACACACGCATGCCTACCTTCTGCTTATACACACACAGACATGCAGATAGGCACACGCACATCCCCCAATGTCATTTGTATACACAATATATCACAGCGAATAGATAACCACAACTCCTATTCTACCACACACACATGCCTACTTTCTGCTTATATACACACACACACACACACACACACACACACACACACACACACACACACACACACACACACACACACCACCACACACACACACACACCCCAATGTCGTTTGTATACACTATATATCACAGCGAATAGATAACCACAATTATATTCTACCAGGGTTAGGGTTATGACACACACACACACACACACACACACACACACACACACACCACACACACACACACACACACACACACACACACACACACACACACACACACACACACACACACACACACACACACACCACACCTTAATAATTTGCTAATTGATTGGTAATAATTAACAGATTCACCCCAGAGTAGGACGGGCTGAGCCTTTAACTGTGACCACATGTTGCTCCGACACAGCGTATCAACACCGGGATCAGTGTGCATTGACAAAGTTATTTTCCTATAGACACAATTTGCCGCTAATTGTATTGACCTTGGCAGGCATGGCGTTGTACAGGAAATCAGATCACCACAGTGTATAATTGGATCGGGCACAGCCAGATTGCCATAACAAGAGCGTGCACGATGGAAGCATTTAGAGACACTTCGGAAGCAACTCCAGGCCCGCTCCACTTTCCTCATATCCCAGATTCAGGATTTACATTGAAACAGAGACAGATGGACCCAGGAGTCAGGGTAGCTAACATGGCTGCAGAACCGGATCTGGACAACACCACCTTATCCTCTAGCTACACCTGCAATGGATTGAATGTAGTGCATACTGCTCAATTATAGAACGAATACATTCTGGGCTTTTGACATCAAGATAACATCTGGCTACATTTATCTGGCCGTTTTCTCTCACAACAATTACAGATTAAGTAAGGACATTGTCCGCAAAGGATGAAAGTCAAAATATATTAATTTGTAAATCCCTTTATCTGCTTTTTAATGCAGGCTTGGGCAGAGGTTTTGCAGACGGTTGTGGAACAAGAATGAAGAACAAGAGGGAGAGAATGCTGGGGGGGAGATATTAACGCCCTCTGTTAGAGCAGGCGTGGTAAACAGTGTGTGTGTGTGTGTGTGTGTGTGGTGTGTGTGTGTGTGGTGTGTGTGTGTGTGTGTGTGTGGTTTGTGGGGTGGGTGGATGTGGTTTCTAATGGTGGGTATCTGTGGGCTGCTCAGGTTGAGGGATGTTCCTGAGAGCGTTTTTCTGTACCCAGGCCAGGGTAGGGTACGCAGAGAGCGGGAGACAGATCGGGGGAAGAGGGCTGGTGGTGGAAGGGCAGGGGGAAAGGATGGGCGAGGAGGGACAGTGCGGTAAACAGCTACCAGGTGTGTATGTGTTAGAGGAAAGAGGGTCCTCGTCTGAAGAGTGTGACAAGAGGGGCGACAGGAGACAGCTGCTGCAGAAAAAAAAACCTGGTGGGAGGGGGCTCTGCTTGTGTGTCTGTGCGCGCGTTCGTATGTGTGTTAACATGCTTGTGCACCAGGGTAGGAGATTCACATTTGTTTTTAATGGGCTTTTTTGCCCCTTTGTAATTCATTTTGGGCATTTTTATTATTTCCATTTGATAGAATCTTGGGGATTTATGAAAGAAAATTATATAAAACCAGAAAGGCTTTGCAAATCATATATAACTATGTTACGGGGGCATTCAAAGCATGAAGCATAATATTTTTTAAGAAATTACAAGACAGTGGCATTCATGTGTGTGCGTGTGCATGCATGTGTTTGCGTGCGCATGGGAGCTAGGTATGTACAAGTGGCCCACAGAGCCCAAATATATGTACAGTATGTAAGTAAGTATGCAATCTGAAGATTCATTTGACTGTTTATCGTGCCCCCACCAAGGGGGCCTTTCCCCGGACATGATAAGGAGGGTTTGTTTGAACTGAGGCAGCAGCAACAGCAGTGAGCGAGCGGATCAGCACTGCTGATCAATCAACCTGAGCCCCGGAAACTACTGTTAGCCTTAGCATCTGACATGTTTATATTCCACCTCCACTATGTGAGCCAGCCACCCACAGAGCACGCACTCTGCACGTACGTATGAGTCTGTGTGTCAAACTACGGTGTGTGTGTGTGTGTGGTGTGTGTGTGTGTGTGTGTGTGTGTGGGTGTGTGTGTGTGTGGTGTGTGTGTGTGTGTGTGTGTGTGGTGTGTGTACGGACATATTGCTAGAGTATCTCATGGATCTCTCCTGAACAGACAGTTTTACATCCACATTTCCCCCCCTGGTCTGATAATTCAAAGCGAGAAACATCTTAATTGGGATTAATTGTTCCAAATCATCTGTGCGGCCGCATTCAATGTACATGTGCGTGCGCATGTGTGTTTGTATGCGCTAATATGCCAGGCCATGTAACCTAAATCCAAGTTAACCCCCTCCCCAACCACATCAACGCACAACACACACACACACACACACACACACTTTCATCTGATCCATTCGGATGTAAGAAAATAAACATGCTGCGGCCTCTAGCAGCACAGGCATGGCGAGGGGAAAAAGAGCAAGCGAGCGAGAGAGAAAGGGGGGATGACAGAGTGGGGAAAGGGAGGTCAGAAGAGAACCACTGCAGCAGAATAGCAGCTGGGGTGCGGCACTCTGAGCCAGAACGAGATTCACATGACACTCAACACTGATGAGAAATGCTAAATAGGGACTTTACATTCTGAGGGTGAGTCAATTCCAGTGTGTAAATGTGTGTGTTTATAGTAAGTTACCTCTCTGGCCAGTAATGAACTCATCCCTGCAGTTCTGCAGGAGCTGCAGGATCCACTTATGCTGAGCGTAGATGCATTGCCAGGCGGGTCCCCTGGAGCATGGAGGTCAGACAGGTACCTGGACAAAAAAAAACAACACACAGAATATCAAAACCAATCAAAAAATGATTTTAAAAAAACGCATCGAAAACGAGGCTATGGGTTTCTCCAACAGAATCTCTTTTCTTATGGCAAGACCTCAGGGAAAAACACATCAAACATCCCATCTCATCGCATCCCAGCCCTAATCATCCCCTCAGCCGATGTTTACGTCCTGGGCATCCCCCCAGTGATCCGTGGGGCGCAGGGCTGAGTCACTCCCAGGGCTGCGGCTTGGCTCCGGTCGCCTGGCGCAGCAGCCTCTGCTCGCTCACTCGTTTGTTCCTCGTTAGGGGCCGTCCTTCAAAATCCTTGCGTAGGGACGCAGGCACGCAGAGGCAGTTCTTACAGGCCTGTTGTGCGCGGACATGTGCCTGGGATGCGTGCACGTCCATCACTCCCACCAACCCACCCAACCCGCCAACCCACTCACGCCACAAGGAGAGTAAACAGGAGCCCCGTGGGCGTTCAGAGACGCGCTAAATGCGCCGGCATGAAAGATGGGCCGTGCGGTCGATAGCCGCTCTCTCTCTCTGTTCCGATGGATCGCTCTCAACAATAATAAACCAGCCCAGAGACCACAACTATGGAGGGGTAGGTGGGATCGAGAAAATCTAGAACGTGAGAGGAAAGTAGGAACAGAAAAGACAGAACATGAGAGAAAGAAAGGACAAAACGAAATGAACGCAGAGAAAACATGAAAAGACAAAGAAACATGCAGCAAGAAGGAGGAGAAAGACAAGAGGGACTGAAAGAACAGAAGGTTGACGGGATCAGTGAAGACCCAGGGACAATGGAAAGGCGGGGTTCAGGAAACAAGAGGGCCTTCAATGGAGTGGTTCTAGGAGTTGTAAGGATACACAGTCATGGCCAACTGGGTTAAAAATATGTTGACCGTGCCCTGGCACCAACATGTATTGCAGGGCTTCAGAAAAGACCAAATGAATCATGAGCAGGGATGTGTGAATATTGTTTCCTTGTTACATTGACGGAGAGAGCGCATGCGTGCAGAGACCTGATGTATCTCTTCTGGTCGTGGAGGGTGGACGGGGTCTCCAACAGCTTCTCCAAGAGCAGGCTCCTCAGAGCCCCGATCCTCATCTCCACCTCAGCGTACACTACGGAAGGACACAGGGAGCCACAACAGAGTTTAATGAAAGGCAGGTGGATGTGATCCTTTTGTAGGTCTTTTGTCGGCGGGGATAATTCAGGAAGAAACCAGGACAAATTATAATACTGAAAATAATTAACTTTGGTAAAACGGGTTCACCTTTTTTGAAAACGGGCACCTCAGTGTTTCCAAACAGGGATTTGGCTTTCTCATAGTCGTTGATCACCACGTCGTAATCGCCCTAGGAAAGGACAGAATTGTGACTGGATATTACAAGCTTTGGCTGGTAAAGACTAGGGCTGAACGATTAATCGAATTTAAACCGACATTGCGATGTAATAGAACGAGATATGCAAATCGCAAAGGCTGCGGTTTTTTTTGGGGGGGGGGGATTTGTTTCTGTTACTGACTTGGGATTAGTAAGATTCGTATTCATTCTTATTTTACAATTTAATAGTTAAATAAAGGTATTATAATATCAACTCATCTCAACACATAGGCCTGGCAAAAAGGAATGAGTAGTTTATATGTTGACTGCTTCCTATGTTGTGTTATGTTTGTCATACACCAGAAGGATTAATTGCTTGTTTAGTGAATATAAGGGAACATAAGGAACTTTAAAAAGAAAATCGCAATCGCAATATTGGTCGAAATAATCGCAATTCGATTATTTCCCCGAATCGTTCAGCCCTAGACCATTAGTTTTTTTTTTTATTTTGATTTTTGTACTGCCAAGCAACTGTGATCACTTTTCATTTTAGCCCCTTTAGCCCCACCTAATGGATGACAAATATTTATACATTTCTTTGCCTCAGTGCAATACATTTCCAGGGCATTTAACAAATATTTGGATAACTTTGAAACGAAAATCTTCTTGATTCACAGGGGCCTTTAAAAGCCTTTGTCATCCCACTTTTGGTGGCAGTTATATTTTCTTCCACAACGCCCCAAGCCCCATTAAATTCTGACCCTGGTGTGCTTAGTTGTGTTTGTGTGTGTGTTTACCTTCTGGATATTGCGCTCTATGTTGAGTGGCAGGTTGAAAAGGAACTTGAACCTCTGCAGGACGTTGAGGGCGTTGCGGGTGGAGTCCGCTTTGTCCTTCCGTCCCAGCACCTCCTGGAACAGAGTGTCTGCAGTGTCGCTCGCCCCTACCAGGCAGAGCAACAGACACATAGAGAAAGACACAGACAGAAAGAGAGAGAGACACAGAGACAGAGACAGAGAGACACATACACACAGAGACAGACAGACAGAGAAACACACACAGAGAGATAGACCGACAGAGAGACAAAGACAGAGAGACAGAGAGTGAGAGACACAGACAGACAGACAGACAGACAGACACAGAGAGAGATACAGACAGACAGACAGAGAGAGATACAGACAGACAGACAGACAGACAGACAGACAGACAGACAGACAGACAGACAGACAGACAGACACAGACAGAGAGAGAGAGAGAGAGACACACAGACAGACGGACAGAGAGAAAGAGGGACAGAGAGACAAGAGAGAGCGAGAGCGACAAAAGTGAGTGAGTGACGGAGGAGCCACAGAGTAAACAAGGGGCTGGTAATTGTATGTGTTGGGTGACGGTAGGGGAGGAGGAGAGGAGGGGAGGGGGGGTACTGCAGAAATAAACATGGACACCATATTTCCCTCCTGAAATAGGGGCTCTCTGGTTTTCCTCCTGATGGTCCAGACTGTCTGACCCAGGAGACAGGCCGAGCCACAGAGCACCGATATGACGGCTATCTCTGATAATCCGCCACCTCGACCGGACCACACTATGCATGCTACGCCTCCGCTTTGTGGGTGGCCTGTGGCGGGCTAGGGGGGGGAAACCCCCAAATAACAAATTGTTTAAATCAAACCACCCTGTCCCCTGTAAGGTGAGAGACGGGGCTGAGGGGAAAGACGACTAGTTCACATTTCTCGTGCATGGCATTACTGACGAGCTGTCATGAGGTTGCGATTCGGCCGGGGCACACTGTGGGATTGGCTGATTGGTGTGTGGTTGTGTGTGTGTGGGTGTTGTGTGTGTGTGTGTGTGTGTGTGTGTGTGGTGTGTGTGTGTGTGTGTGTGTGGTGAGGACCCACATGACTGTGGCGGGTGGGATGAAAAGCCTTGTCCTGCCGGGGTGGTTTATTTACCCTAGACCCAGGGAGGAGAAGGAACCAGCTTTATTGACCCTCCGTTATGGCAGTCACATACAGGGCCATGGATCTGCTGACATGAAGCTCGGTGTGCAGCCAAAGGACTTTAATAATGTGTGTGTGAGTGGTGTGAGATCCAAATGTGTTGAATGGATGAGGCTGAACTTATGCTGCTAGAATAAACCTAAACTTCCTATGCTTTCAAGTGTTAATTCATTAAGATTATCATATTAGAAAATACCATATTTTTTCTTGCCGGCCTTTTATTCCATAATAGCCAATGTATTTTTACGAGTATGGTATTATCCTTCTGGTATGCTGACGCCTATATAAAGATTCCCATAGGCAGTGGGAGCAATTGCTTACTTGTATGCAAATGGCAAGCAAATAAATACAACGGAAATGAGGGATCTACCATGTGGCAAGAGAATAAAAATGTGTACATCTGAAAACTTTAGAAAATGTTTAAAGTTGCAGCAATCCACCAAATGGATAACTTCAAGAAAGGAACTCTGGGCTTTGCAGCAGGAAAACAAAGCGATATAGACATGGATGTCTATGTATGAATCTACTTTTTAGGACAAAATAACCCAGTTCTTTTGTACAATACCATATTTGGAACAGATCCACACGCCATCTGCTGGCATCATGAATGCCTATTTGTCCTGAGACTAAAGAGACTTTCTAATTATCCTTGAGGTTAGGCACTTGGAGAGACGGATTTCTTACTGTTGAGGACGTTTTCGAGACGCTGGGTCATGGATCCCTCCACCTTCTCCGTGCCGTCTGACTCCAGCTTCTGGTGGATCGCTGAAACACAAGTCCCTATTATTCAATAATCAATTGGGAATAAACATGAGCATAACTGTAGGCGTTCATAAACGTTGTGTGTGGGAAGCAGAGAGGGTAGGCCATATTAAAAACAAATATTACAACAATTATTTTGATGGCTCTCTTTGTGTTCTGAAGCAACTCCCCACACTGTCATGCTAAATTCCGCTTTGCATCCAGCTATTCCGGAACAATTTTAATTTCGGCAAGTGAAGGTAAAACAATAAACAGCTCCAACCCCGGTGGTTGATGGTAGATAACCTCCACCCCCTCCACCCCCAAACCCAAAGATCTCAAGACGCCTGGAGACACTTCCGTCAGCCCTCTCCCTCCCCCCTCTGGTCCGCGCCAGTTTCCCACGCGACTCTGGCCCAAAGCATGTCTCTCTCTCCCACCGTAACCACACGGCCTCCTGGGTTCACCTGACCATCCCCGGTCAGCACACCAGGTTTTCAACATGGCCCCCTAGGAGAGCTAGGAAGCAAAAATGATGCCAAGAGGGGACATGTGACTTTACTGGCAGGGAGGGCAGGGGAGCGAGAGCGATGGAGGCGAGAGCGAAGAAGAGACCCTGGCTGTCCATATGAATAAAAAACCATGTGCAGTAGTGAGGGAGAGGGGCAGTGGTGGGTTTATTGACAGAGTGAAGGAGGACTGGAGGAGGTTTGGGAGGCCTGCTCAACTATGCACTAAACACATACCTGACGATCCAAGAAAAAACCCACGCGATGACAATCTTCTCATTTCAGTAATGCCATTACAAACTAGGCAGGGAAAATCGAAAAAAACATACCTATCGCTGACTTTATTCATATTTTTTATATAGCAAATTACACATATGCTACCCGTTTTGCGTTGGCTGTTCTCTCCTATTTCCCCCGACACACTGGGGTTGAGGTCGGCACGCAGCTGAGTCATAGTGTGGGTTGTCCGAGCAGAGCCTACATACCGTGACACTTGTATCGACAACTCTTTGGCCGATGCTGTCACTGTTTACAGGGAAGCAAAAGTGTTCCCAGACCCGAGACAGAACAGGGGTCTTTAGGCTCTGGCTAAACTTCTGGCATTTTACAGGCTCTACATTAGCGATGTGCTAACTTGCTTTTGTTGACATTCCAAGAAGTTTTTGTGATTGGCTACCTACTAAAGGGGCCTACACACTGCAGACTCAAACCAACAGCCAACTGCCTATATCCGACCACTCTGGTGCCTCTCGTTTAAACCGTTCGGCAGTAAGGTTGCATTAAAACACACTACGCAGACTACTGCCAACTACACAGTAGTGTTTACGTTTTGCGCTTGCGCGAGATGCAGGCGCTAGTTTCGTGAAGCTAGCACCTCCCACACACCCGCTGATTTGCTGGTTGTGTGCTAGCGAATCATTGGTTGTGTGCTAGTAGCACACAACCAATCAAAGGCCAGAAACCTCAGATGCCAACGCTCTCAGACTTTGCATGTTGAATCGGACCAGACACTGTCCGCGTGGTTCCAAAAGTTTCCAGCACAGCTGAACACACGGAACAGATTTGTTCCCGAACTAGTCCGAGTATCCAAAACGTTTCAGATGGCCGACAGTGTGTAGCAGCCTTACGTGTTGGGTCAAAGTAGCAGCAATGTGACAAATAACAAAAGGAAATCGACTGCATACGCAAGATTTAATTCACGTTTCAATACATCTTTTGTTATTATTTTAACAATATAATTGTTCTCATTCATTATTAATTAAACCCTACGGTTCAGCACACCGAATCGTTAGCCCTACACTGTACGATCCTACACTGTACGACCGTACAAAAATACATGTAACAGTACACCTTTATAACAAACAGTCAGGGAGAATCGAATATTGCGCATTCAGCATTCATGTTGGGGAAATCAACAAGGGAACAGAAGCATTCTGTATGTACATATGCAGCGCCACATCTTACAGGTTGGAGCCTCGAGGAAAGCTACGAAAGGAAGGGATCGGCAGAGACACTGGAGCCCCCACCCTTCTAAGTCCTGTCTAGTCTCTGTGGAGCAGTCATAGACGACGTGTAAGGAAGGGTCAGTTTATACAGGGGAAAAAAGGGATCCAAGGCACTGTATACATATGCATGAAATAAAAAAAGAAGAGACACACACACACACTATCTCGGTCTCAGTCCCTCGTGGTAGGTCTGCTTCTTGTCTGCGCCCCCCTCCATCCTCCCCTTACCAGCATCCCCCCACTCCGCTGCCAGCTGTGTGTCCTCTGCAAGCGGTCACACACGCATCCAGGAGAGGGGGGAGGGGGGGAATGGGGGGATGGTGGTGGGTGGGCGTCAACGTCACAGCTAACCTAAACAACCTAAGCGGCGGGTCAGGCTCCGGATGACACGCGCAGCCCGGACCCGAGGAAGAGATGGCGCTTCTGCTTCCACTTCCTGGTACTGTCGAGACTCCCGAGGAAAAAGATTGAATAAGAATACAGCGTCCCTGGATTCTAAAGCTGGAGATGTTTTGACTGAGGGAGCGGGTCCTGGGAATCTGGCATTTTTCTTGAACACGGTAGCTTGTCGTTTCCTGTATTGTCGGGAGACTTCCTCTTCACACAACAATGAGAAAAAAAACGTCCAGTTTCAACATTTCTTTTGTGACCCCCCCCCCTCCCCCTTCGTGACAGTCTGTCAGTCAGTCAATCGGCCCAGGCGGATGTGTCCCAGGAGACACTGAGGAGCATAGTTCAATTTGTTCCCCAAAGCTTGCTGACAAAACAGTCCCCCCCTCTTCCAACCTACCCCACTGCCTAACCCCCCCCCCCCCTTCTCCTTCAGCACTTTCTGCTGGGGCTCATATGGAGAGTTTATAGAACAAGTTGTTTCCTGTGTAACCCCCCTCTCACTATCTGACCTTTGATCCCCTGTAAATCCGAGCAGACTCCAAGACCCCCCTATTCCCATGCCCCAATAATAAGTTTACCTGAGTGCCCTATTCACATTTCCAACTCGTATTCTTGCGGAGAGGCAATTCACCTTGTGAATTGCCGTCGTCGTGAAGGTCCAATGTATCTTTATAAACTATTAAGAAAAAGTCATGATTGTGTTTGTTAATGTAGCCTTATTTAGACCTGGCTGACGATGGACAGCAATGTGTATAGGAAGTAGCAAACATTAAAACGAATGGCGAGGGTAAGTATAGAACAGCAAGTTGTCTGTTTCTAAAAGTGAATGGAAATATTTCACATTAATGCAATTGGAAGAGAGACCCACATCAGCCCTCTGACTGAACGAGTGCAAATACGAGAGGAAACTATCAATGAAAAGGGAAGACAGCCAGGGAGAGCAAGAGAGAAACTGTGCAATGCGTAAGATGTAAGGCAACTATTTGCGTCCTTCTTTGACTTTTCTCTTCCGTGTAGCTTGTTATGCTTTCCAGATCTGGCCAGCCACTGTACGTTTCCAGCCAGCCATCGGCACTGCACTGCACTATTAATAAAAACCCAGACTTTCCTGAGAGCCATCAATAAAATTCTCACATGCAGGCAGAAGAGAAAACAAACTGGGACGAGAGCAGAAATACAGGAATTTATGGGGTGATTGAGAGGGCTGGAAGCACTACAGGCTAAACATCAATTAGTAGCCCGCACCACTTTTAAAACTGACTGAGCATAACCCCAAACCACGGGCTGAGGACGTATGGTTTCCCCAAGTATTTTGTAGTTGCGCCGGAGTTGAGGTTTAATTGGGAAGACTCAAAAACCGCAGAGAGAACTGCCAGACACTTGACAGAGAAAGAAAGGATTCAACCATGTTCTACACTAACTGCGCCTGGCTAGGAGTGAATACACTGCTGTCTACAAGGTAGCACGCTACCACTCTTCCAAATCTCTTGGGTCAGGCATTAACATTATCGCAATCAATTCACTGAACCACCTTCATGAAACCACTCCCTGGGTAACGGGTCATCCGAGTCCGTCAGTGGTACAGTGACTGACCTTGTCGCTTCCCAAGAGGCGATGGGCACAGATTGGGCACGCTCAGGAGAGGGGACGTCGTGAGAACGGCTGCGTATTGTTCCCGTTGCTCATATCTCGCCCGTTATCAGCCCTATCAGTCCTAATGCTTGGGCCCTGCATTGTGTTTGGCTTCTCAGTTTATTTACATTCAGCTACCAACAATGAAAACACTGCTACTTTCCCCAAACGGGCCACAACAGAGAAAGAAATAATAATAATAATGACAAGAGGCAGCATATTTTCTTATAAATAGTGCGAGGGAAGTAACAGGATGGCAATATGGGAGCGGAAAGTAAACAGACAAAGCATATGAATGATAAAGTGGAACAATGATTGGAGCTACCTGGCGGAACAACAGCCACTGGAGAGACTAGGAGTAGGTCTAGAGACCGGGAGCAGCTGTAGAGATGAGCTGCACTGCACTGAATGGCAGGTATTGCTGATCTCCATTTAATGGACGAGAAATAAAGCCTGTTGAAGTTGGCAAACCTCGCCCGTTGCGGCAGGGTCCTTGCATGTTATCCAAATGGGGCTCTTTAATCAACTGGTGTTTAACTCACGTATGTGAGTGTGTATGGGAGAACGGGGGTAACTATGTTTCTCTGTGTGTATGTGTCTCTTAGATCGTGCACAAGCGCGTACTGTTGTGACTGTGGGTGTAGTCAAGGGGGTCTTACCTAACACATGGCACTCTTTCCAAACAAGAGCAACAAAAATAAATGGGCTAAAGAATAACAGTTTTGAAATATGCGTATTCATTAGCGCTCATTCGCTCTGCCAGCCCAACAGACGCGCGAAGGAATACAAATCTCACCTGCCAGAGCGTCCTGGGCTTCAAAGAAGGTGCTGAGGCCTCCCTTGACATAAGCCAGACTGCCTTCGTTCTTCTTAGTGGCCTGCTTCTTCAGGTTGTTAGCTGCTAAGCGCAACTGGCGAATCTGAAAAAAATAATAATAACGTTCAAAAACAAAGAACACATTAAAAGATCTCTTAGGATTGCATTTGATCTTGGTAATGTGTGACGTAGAGGATCCTGTGTGTGCGTGTGTGAGTGTGAGTTCGAGGGTTTGTTTGATGGGCTCAACAGGCAAAAGAGAAAACAATGACACGCAGGTTTGTCTTTGTGTCAGTGTCCTGAGTGAGGCGTCCTTGGCAGGAAGAAACAGCCACCCAGCCAGGTCCAAACAGAGGGCCCCCCTGTCCAGGCTGGATCCGGGGTCTGGGTTACCGAGAGGGTACGTGAGGGGGGGAGGGCGCCGAGGAGGACGGAGGAAGCCAAGACAGGCCAAAATAGCTTGGCACCGAGCTGACATGGCAGAGAACACGCGCTACAGAGCGCTGGGGTTAAGGGGTCAACTCTAGGTTCTGGAAGAATCAATGAACCACAGTGGGCCCTTTATACAATATTTTTGCAAAGAACCGATTTCAGGTTCAGGTGTTTGATAATTATTAACCGTTAGAATGGTTTAAATTTAACAGGCCCAAGGGGGACTTAAACAGTTCAACCTCTATCTATTTAAGGGGCTCTGTCTCTATGCAGCGTTAATAGACGACGAGGTCCAATAGGTGTTTATTTGTTATTTAGGTACTATTTTATAATGTTTCGTTTTTCAAATGGTTCTTTGCAAACAAGAACAATCCTTTGGATAAAAGTGTGAAATGAATTGTAGTCAAGTAGAAGGTATGATTTGTAAACAGGAATAGAAAAATAAGATAATATATTGTGACAATAGCTTCTATTTAGAACAACTGCCTGCATGGTCAGAGGTGAAGGCAGAGTTCTTTAGAAAGTTGACCATTGGAAAGTGTACAGTTCCACAAACACACAATAAACGTAATGCCTTAAAGCAATACTCTTAGGGACTTGTTGTCTTTCAAAATGATGTAGGAGGTTGATAAAAAAAGGAGCTTGCGCTAACATTAACAGCGATTTCATTGTTTATGTTAGTCTTTGTTATTGGCTGGCTGTTGTCTCGATACATGATACAGCACACTGCTTCTTTTGTTTTCTGTTTCTGTACCGTTGACCAACAGATCTTCAGTCATTTCAGAATATAGATATAATTGACATTTGTTTAATTGTTTATACATGCTAACAATGAACATTAAAAAAGTTCGTAAAATGTGTTTGCTTCTTATTTATTTTTACAATCCGTTAGATGAGCCCACACAGTGCGTGTAGACCTACACGGCATAGTGGCATACACTAAAGCCTTATTAAAAAAAAAGCCATTGCCCTCATATGTTTTTTCTATTAAAGATTACAGTACATGCAACATGTTGCACAATTGTTATTGTGGTAGGACATACCCGGTGCCCGAGTGGTTCTCTATGAGGTACCAGGTGGCAGAGAAGTTCTCACTGGTGAAGTCCCCACTCATCCCCGGAAACGTCTGCTCCATGTCCGTCTGAAGGAGTTTACCCTTGGGAGAAGAGAAGATGAAAGGATAATAATAAAATCCATACATGAACACAAACCATAAAATGTGTGCATGAGATTGATAAAGAATAACAATTTATGAATGAACCGAGTGCACAAGTTAATGCATGACTGACACTTGAACAAGATTTTTTCATTATTTTTATAGATAGATATATGGATTTATAATACCGGTATATGATTTATATTAATAAAAAAAAAAGCAAAATAACAGCATTATTTTATGTTAACTGATTCATTATCATTATTATTATTATTAACTTTTAAATCAAGAATTTTTTTCATATCTACAAATGTAAATCAGTCCAACTTTTATACAAATTTAGTTTTGAGCTTTGAATGCGATCTTGAGATCCTACGTTTTTGATTTGGAATGTATTATTGAATCATGACTTCCAGCAGGAGGCAGTCTATAGCCAAGTGGAAGCCAAGCTATTAAGCCCCGGCGTGGGAAGCGCCCACTGTGACGCCTGGGTGCCCCTGGAGGACCCAGGACTCATTACACGAAGTTTGATCTCTCCTAATGACCCATGGCCTACACAAACAAACCCTACACACACACCACACACACAACACACACACAACCACACACACCCCACACACACACACACACACACACACACACACACACACCACACACACACACACATACACACACACACACACACACAACACACACTCACACGTGCATCCTTTCCTTTTCCCTTTGCCCTCAACTTAAACCCTCACCCCGATCTTACCTCCAGCCCCTCACTCATGTACCCCAAACACCCTCCCCCCTCCCGACCCCACCCCCGACTGCCCCCGCGTCCAACTTTAGTTTTCCTGTAATCCCACCCCACACACACATACACACACACATAAAACATATACATCGACACAAACACACACACTCAAACAATCATAGACACACTAACACACATAAACATAAACACAACCACAAACCCAGGCACAGAAGCAGGGCTTCTGCTCGGATAGTGCCACTGCTCTGTAGAAGATAGTTTTTTCCTGTGTTTCTCCAGCGTTTTGGTCTCCTGCTTGCTGCTGGAGCCAATCGACACGCAGCCATGGGCCCAGGCTCTGGAGCGTCACAACGAGACGCTACGACAAGCAGCAAACCTAACAACTCATGTTTAGGGCTCTTTTTAATTTGTACGTGCGTGCGTTAGTGTGTGCGTGCCTGCTGTGTATGCGTGCGTGCATGCGTGTGTGCGTGCGTGCGTGCGTGCGTGCGTGCGTGCGTGTGTGTGATAGCATGCCTGAGGACGGACCACATGTGTGGACCCGTGCAGACCCCGCGGCGCTGCTCCTGGGGGTCTCTCCGGGGGTCTGGACTCTCAGGTACTTGTGGTTAACAATCAGGGGCAGCCAAATGGAGGTATGCTAAACACACACACATGTACATACACATTTGTGTGTGTGTGTGTGTGTGTGTGTGTGTATGTGTGTGTGCGTGCGTGTGGCACACGCACGCACACAGCTGTTGGCCCGTGTGAAGGGTCCCCAATAAAGGGAGTTGGGGGCTGTGACCTTCAGGGGGCTCTGTGCAGTTAAAGGGTTGAAGGACCTGTGGTCCAATCAGGGCTCTGCTGCTGTGGTGTGAATCCCCGGGCGACGCCGTCCACATGGCCTTCACTCCTCCCGCTCTGTTCCCTAACCTTACTATTGGCACAGTCCCAGGGTGAAATGGAGTCTCCCTTCTCAACTGAGGACATATAATGTAAGAGTATTTAATTTGTTAGTATTGGTTGTGAAACAACTCATTTGCAACACTTTTTTTTTTGTCTACATTCCTCCGTTCAGAATCTAATTTGAACTTCTTCTTTTTTACGGTTTCGTTTTCTGAGGGGCAGGAAACTTTTTCTTTTCAATCAAGAAAAGCATCAAATATATATTGTTGCCCCAAAACTAAATTATATAAATGGAATATTCACACAGCTCACACTGAGTAACATCCCCAGTCTCTCTGTCTCTGTCTCTGTCCCTCTCTCTCTCTCTCTCTCTCTCTCTCTCTCTCTCTCTCTCTCTCTCTCTCTCTCTCCCTCCCTCTCTCTCTCTCACAAACACACACAGACACACACACACACACACACACACACACACACACACACACACACACACACACACACACACACACACACACACACACACACACACACACACACACACACACACACACACACCCTCGCAGGAAGGAGGAGGACAGGGAGCTGTTAGCTGTCAGCAGAGCAGATTTATGACGTCTAGTCTCACTTTGAAGAGCAGCTTCTGTTTGGATAGAACGACTGCTCTAACTGTCAACCAGTCACTTGACTGACACACACACACACACACACACACACACACACACACACACACAC
>NC_079429.1:19036763-19079263 GCF_026213295.1 Gadus chalcogrammus | reverse complement strand
CAGGGGAAAAAGAAAATGAAAGACAGCTTTTTGACATGCAGCATGATGAGGGTAGATATCTAGGACGTACATGCTGTATATTTAGCATACAGCATGTACATGACACATACTGTACTTGTAAATCATGATGTGTATTTCTGGAGTACTTCCCTAACAGAGTGTGTGTGTGCTGACCTTGTGGAGGAAGTCCCTGATGTGGTGCAGGTCCTTGTGGAGGTAGATGTGCCACAGAGCTCCCGGCGTCTCGCTGGAGTCCTTCAGCCTCTTCTTCACGCTCTCATCCAGGTCCTCCTCCTCCAGCCTCTTCAGCACACCTAGCAGCACCACAAACACAGCAGGGGTCAGCTCATGGCTCCCCTGCCGGTCAGACCGGCTCTCCAGGGCACCTCGTCCGGCTCACACCGCTCCTTCAGACAGCTCGTGTAGAGGGGGGGGAACCCCAACCCCCCTCTATCCTCACCGGACATTGATCGGAGGGTTCATCGTTTAACTAGAGCTTGTTATTCTGACTGCAGAACACTTGCTGACGCAAGGAGACAACAACACAGCCAAAACTAAAGCTGCACACATCCAGAAAGCAGAAGGAACCTTGACCTAGCATTTACTATATACTATATATAAAATATGTTGAATACTCTAAAATGAGGACTTTTGGAGCGTGCTGAAATACACGCTGCATTCTTAATGGCTCTGGGCATTATATCTGATATGACCCACACTAACGATGAAGAGGAGAGGGAGGATGAGACGAAGAGAAAGATAAAGAAATATATCAGCATTCTATTGCATCGTGTGGGCTTCCATTTCCTGGCCTAGTTGTGGAATTTAATTATCAAGCAGAGGGAGGGAATGAAGAGAGAAAAACATATAAAGAGAGCGAGAGCGATCTTAGATTGCATCTTATTTAAATTGTTGTGCTTTGGCAATTGTAAATGCATGTTTTCTATGCCATGAAAGCCTTTGGATGTTAAATCTTCAGAGAGAGGTCCGACACACACTTAAAGCTGGAAAACAAAGGCAGAAGAGGAAAGCACCAGACGCAGTGAGTCACTCTATTGTTGTTCCGCTGGGACTAGATGGAGCTCTCTTCATGATCATGTGCTCATGATGACGGCATGAACACATGGATCGATGTGTGGACTGGATGGCCAAACATGGGGATGAGTGTCAATTAAAGGAGGCTGTTAGTAGACAACCATCTGGATAGCAGGGTGGTAGTGTGTGTGTGCATGTATGTGTGTGTGTGTGTGTGTGTGTGTTTGTGTGTGTGTGTCTGGCTGTGTGCCTGGGAATGCTGGTGCTATTAATAGCACCAGACAGGAGAGGAGAGGCGAGGAGGGGAGAGGGAGGAGAGAAAGAAGGCAGCGACAGGGACACTGAGGGGAGGTCTGACGAGAGGAGCTCAGCAGTATGAACACAAAGAGCTCACCTTCTCCCTCCTCCACCTGCTGATGAAGGACCTAGGATACATTCAGTCCATGAATGGAAGGAACAAGGCAAGAAGGGATCTCTTCAACCTCGCTGGTCGCTAAACTGGTGGTCCGTGGCCGTGTGCAAAACTAGGTCAGCCTCCTTATTGACCGGCCTGGGAATCAGTCCAGTCTCACCAGCTCATGTTTCATTGGCTCCTCAGATACGGTCTGGCTTCCCCTCCATGCAAAAGATTTCTGGCCGTTACGAGATAGACCGACCAATCACAACCATCTATCTAGCATGAGGCGGGATAAATAAGAGGAGTGCTGTACAACAGTCTGAACCGGATGGGATGTTTGCCCTAAGAGAACACAGGATTCTTTTGGATCCTCACCGGTTTTGGACAGGACCCCGTTGCCCTTGGCCACGCCCACGTAGACCAGGATGGAGATGATGTCGGAGACCTCCACATGAAGGTTGGCGGTGCCAAAGTCCTGGTCCTGGGAGGCCGCCACGCCTGGGGGGACAACAGGGGTCTGTCATTCCTACTGACCCACAAACAGATGGGGCCGGGACGTTTCTTGGGCGGGGTGTCCGAGGGGAGTCCTACCGTAGGCACAGCAGAGTCGGGGCCCCAGGTCGGGCCTCACGAAGAAGGAGGGCAGGTGGGAGGCCAGGTTGAGGCTCCCCTCTGGGTCGCAGTACTCCGGCAGGGGAAGGTTCCTCATGAGGTCGTCGTACCTGGGGAGGCACACACACACACACACACACTGGGTGAGTAACCAGAGTGGCTCTGAGGGGGTCTCTGAGGGGGACGGGTTCCTGAGGGGGATGTGTTCCTGCTCTGAGGGAGGGGTGTGCCTGTTCTGAGGGGGGATGTGTTCCTGCTCTGAGGGGGATGTGTTCCTGCTCTGAGGGGGGATGTGTTCCTGCTCTGAGGGGGGATGTGTTCCTGCTCTGAGGGAGGGGTGTGCCTGTTCTGAGGGGGGATGTGTTCCTGCTCTGAGGGGGGATGTGTTCCTGCTCTGAGGGGGATGTGTTTCCTGCTCTGAGGGGGGTTGTGTTCCTGCTCTGAGGGGGGATGTGTTCCTGCTCTGAGGGGGATGTGTTCTCTGAGGGGGATGTGTTCTCTGAGGGGGGATGTGTTCCTGCTCTGAGGGGGATGTGTTCTCTGAGGGGGGATGTGTTCCTGCTCTGAGGGGGATGTGTTCTCTGAGGGGGATGTGTTCCTGCTCTGAGGGGGGATATGTTCTCTGAGGGGGATGTGTTCTCTGAAGGGGATGTGTTCCTGCTCTGAGGGGGGATGTGTTCTCTGAGGGGGGATGTGTTCCTGCTCTGAGGGGGATGTGTTCTCTGAGGGGGGATGTGTTCCTGCTCTGAGGGGGATATGTTCTCTGAGGGGGATGTGTTCTCTTAGGGGGATGTGTTCTCTGAAGGGGATGTGTTCTCTTAGGGGGATGTGTTCCTGCTCTGAGGGGGGATTGGATCTATGAGGGAGAGGTGTGAACTGTGTGAGAGTATGCGTGTGCGTGCGTGTACCTGGTGGGCATCAGAACCATGAACTCCTCCCCTGAGGGCCAGTCCTTCAGCCTGTACACCATGGGTTCTCCGTCCTTCGACTTGGGACGCTCTGAATGGGCACAAAACACCACTATATCAGGATTCACAACTTCATGCCATTTATTAGAATGCTCTCTATCCCACTAAACAAGCAGACGGATACACACATGCTGGGCAGTCACACTGTTGATAGACAGTCACACATATGGAACACAGTGGTGATCTTGTATCTTTCCATGTCTTTGAGATTAGTCTATGATGGACTTACTGGTGATGTCCTCGAAGCCATCCCAGAACTCCTTGATGCCCGAGCTGGAGACCAGCTGGTCTTTACAGTTCAGGAGGTCTCCCTGGTGGTCCGCAAACTCCTGCTTAAAGGACTCCGCCTTCCACAGGCTGGGGTTGAGTCGCTTGTGCACCCCCGACACCAACACCGGCTGCACACACACACACACACACACACACACACACACACACACACACACACACACACACACACACACACACACACACACACACACACACACACACAATTAATGACATTTCATGTACAGAAGAGAAATATCTAGATTCTATAACCCTGTTTCTGGATGTAGAATGTATCTAGATTAACATGCTCACACACACACCGGTGTAGCTTGGCATGATCTCAGAGGATGGGTAGATGCAGCATCTTAACAAATTGCCATTGATAATGTGGCAAATCATGTTTAAGAACATAAGTGCAAGGATGGTAGAAACGTAGAACAGTAGGCTAGTGGGCCCAGCCCAGCGCTGTGGTTAACGTTCGGGGAACGTCCCCTGGCTCTGTGTTGGCTGCTGAGGACGTGACCTCACCTGAGCCTGCCTCCAGCACTCCCTGAAGAGCCTCCAGTTGCTGTCGTTGCGGTGGTCCTTCAGCCACAGCAGCCGCCTGTTGTACAGCCAGCAGTGGGGCACGTCCGGGTACTGGTTGGGGGCGTCATCGGGCGTCGCCACGGTGACGGCCGGCGGCTTCTTCTTGACGTCCACCTTGGGGAACTCGGCGGGGGCGGGGAGGTGGCTGGGGGGGAGGGGCTCCTGTTTGATGGACAGCTTGGCGCTGTGGCGGCTGGCGGGGATCTTGTTCTCCACCACTGAGGCGATGATGTCGTCGAGGATGTTGGGCATGGTCCTCCCGCCCTTACCGCCCTACAGGAGGCAGAGAGTAGTGTTCACCATCATGTTAGGACACCTCGAAAAGACCTTCAGAAGATTCACCTGAGGCTTCAACTGCAGTACAACCTCCTGATTAATTCAGATTAATTCAGAAAAGTTTGACTTTAGGCGACAAAGTTCCTGATGCTGGGATGAGGTTTGTTTGTGTGTGTGTGTGTGTGTGTGTGTGTGTGTGTGTGTGTGTGTGTGTGTGTGTGTATATATGTGTGTGTGTGTGTGTGTGTGTGTGTGTGTGTGTGTGTGTGTGTGTGTGTGTGTGTGTGTGTACCTGTGTGTGTGTACCTGTGTGTGTGTGTACCTGTATGTGTACCTGTATGTGTACATGTGTGTGTGTGTGTGTGTGTGTGTGTGTGTGTGTGTGTGTGTGTGTGTGTGTGTGTGTGTGTGTGTGTGTGTGTGTGTGTCTGTGCGCGCGTGTACCTGTGACGAGGTTGAGTACACGGGGGCGAAGGCGATGCCGGCGTCGGGGGAGCCCAGGCGCAGCTTCCCGGCGGTGGTGGTGAGCAGGTCCCTCAGCGTGGAGCCCTGCTCCGTGCTGCTGCCCACCAGGGACGAGGTCTTACACTGCTGCAGCACCTCCACGCTCTCGCCCTCCCGCTCCTCCTTCAGCAGCACCTTGTTCTCTGCTGGGCGGACAGGGGGAGAGGTGAGGTCCGGCCCCACGCACAGAGCAAGAGAGACCACCTCCATGGCCTCTGAGGGCTGCCCTTTGACCTTTTGATCTCAGTCAAAGATTAGAGGGAGTTTTGGCATACTGCGATGAGGACATACACCTTAAGCAACGGCATCTCCCGTCATGTGGAAGCCCCCCTTCAACAGGGTAGTGTAGTAACACAGGGGTTATGTCAATGACACTACGTCCTATGTGTCCAACAGGGGGCAGTGCAGCATGTCAGACCCAATAGGTCGTACTCTGACACACTTTCAAGCTGGGACTCTGTCATGACTGAAAAGTGGTTTTAGAAATTTGTACATTTGAAGCGGGTGATTTGTGGTGTGACGGTCATCAGACATGAGTCATAGTTTGATAGAGCCAGCCTCGCGCAGCGTGTGAGAGAGATGCTGTAGAGCATGGGGCGGCATGCGGCTCAGGAGGTAGTGCGTGTTGGCTTGTAACCAGAAGGTCGCTAGTTCGATCCCCGGCTCCTCCTAGTGGAGTGTCGAGGTGTCCCTGAGCAAGAAGCCTCCCCCTGTCTGCTCCCGGCGAGCATGCTGTCGCCCTGCGTGGTCGACTCCGCCATCGTTGATGTGTGAATGAATGGTTATAAGTCGCAAAAGTCAGCAAAATCCCCTTAAGTTAAGGGGAAGTGTGCAGCGCGTAGGTCTGTACGGGTCCAGGCCTCTAGTACTAACGTGGACCTTTACAGAGAGACCATTAGGAGGCGTCAGTGGGAGACAAAACATCACCTTTCTTCTCCTCTCTGGATTTCTGCTCGGCCAGATCGGCTAGGAAGTGCAGCGGTGACTGGGACTCCGGGGGCGTGGCCAGGGGACTGCTGGGACTCCCAGCCCCTCCCCCTCCTCCCACTCTGGCCCCGCCCCCGTTGGTCTCGGCCACGCCCCGCTCAAAGCTCTGCTGGGAACACGGCTCGGCCTTCACCAGCGCCAGCTGCTTGTTGCTGTGGTTCAACATGTTCTGAAGAACCTGGAGAGAGAGAGAGAGAGAGAGAGAGAGAGAGAGAGAGAGAGAGAGAGAGAGAGAGAGAGAGAGAGATAAGAGGGAGACAAAGAGAGAGACAAAGAGACAGAGAGACAGAGAAAGAGTGGTAAAAGAGAGAATAGTTATAAACAACCTTTTTGACACAAAAATACATACATACATACATACATACATACATTAGATGTGGAAAAGTATAAGAATCAGACAATATCTCACTACAATGTATTCTTCCCTGATGCTGTCTTTCATTGACAAAATTATTACATTTAAATGGAAGTTTAAGGACCTCAAGTCAATATCTTCTTCCATATTATCAGTCTCTTTATTAGAATATACAACGTATGTATAGAATTATTAAGCAAACATGTCAGTGATGTATGATGGTAGTGTTTGAACTTCCCTAGTGACTATAACGCATTTTATTTTATTTTTTTGACAGCGCAGGGTACCTGGGAGACCCCGTTGGTGGAGGGCAGCTTGTGCAGGGGGGCCGGTTTGCAGGGGCAGTGGGAGGCGATGCTGAACTTGTCCCTCAGGGAGTGCATTGAGCTCACCAGGTCTGCCAGCACTACGGACACAAGGAGAACCCCACACACAACAAACGGATTGAGGAGTGATGGAAACTAGGAACACGTCATAATATGAAATAGAAGAGACCAAGACCGAAGTAGTGGCTTCAAAGGAGGGAGGGATGGTCATGGAGTCCAGGACAAAAGACTTTTCATGGAAGTGCAAATGTAATGGTTCTTACCAGTGCCCGGTATAATCTGTGTTGGCATGAGGTGCTTGTGGTCATGGGGTTGTCCTTTAACACACTTCAGCCAGGCGTACAGCTCCTTGTCTGAGACAGGGAATGTCACAACACAACACAACCTTCATACATCTGTAGTATGAGAACAACACAGCATCCCCAGATAAACATGCTAAATAGATGTCCATGTGTGCATGAGTGGCGGGGGGGGGGGGGGGGGTACTCACAGTGCGGGCCCCTGGAGCTCTTCCTCTCCTTGGCCTTGTAGCAGTCCAGGCAGACCACAAAGCCACACTTCTGACACACCCAGTGGATGTTGAAGAGTGTGGCCTCGCAGGCGTCACACATCTCCCTCACGCCGCGCACTGCTCGCTTCCACGCCAGCTTGACTGCACACATCAGACCACGGCCGCCGTCAGTACACTGGGGGGCTGCTTCTACCAGACCAGTACACTGGGGGGCTGCTTCTACCAGACCAGTACACTGGGGGGCTGTTTCTACCAGACCAGTACACTGGGGGGCTGTTTCTACCAGACCAGTACACTGGGGGGCTGTTTCTACCAGACCAGTACACTGGGGGGCTGTTTCTACCAGACCAGTACACTGTGGTGCTGTTTCTACCAGACCAGTACACTGTGGTGCTGTTTCTACCAGACCATCAGTACACTGTGGTGCTGTTTTACCAGACCAGTACACTGTGGTGCTGCTCCAGTGAAAAAAAATCGTCCGACACGATAAACGTAAAAAACGCAAATATCGGCCGATATATCGGTCAATCACTGATCATAATGTATCCAGTGTTTCTCTTGGAGGTCATGAGGTCAGTAGGTCATCTTACGGCCCTGATACACATCAAACTAAATCCAAAATAGAGCTGGGAGCTCAGTAGAAACAGTCTTGTCCCACACGCCTCCCCATACAGCGCTGCCTGCAGTCGGTCCACAAATAGCAGTGGCATGATGACATCAGTATCTGGTGTCAGTAAATATTTAGCATAGCGTCCTGCTCTGGGTTTATTTTAAGATGAATCAGAGATTGGGACGGATTGCATAACATGTCTGTGTGTTTGTAACCTCAAGGAGAGACTAAGGAAGACGTGGAGAATAGGGGTGGGACAAAATATGGATATGCCGATTAATTGTTCGCCCCTTCTTCGTGCGATGTGAGAATCGATAGATTGGAGCCAAACATCGAGATTTGATTTTGGACATTAACGTATGATATGGTCAGGTTCCCTGTGGTTCCCTACCCTTGTGGAGATGGAGGTTAGAACAACAGCCCCACACTTCCCCTCTGGTCCCCTGCAGGGCTGGACACTCACCTTCCTTGCGGACCCAGGAGGCGGCGCTGTTCTCCGTGGAGACCATCTGGCAGAACTTGTCCCCGATGAAGCCCAGGATGTAGCGGGCGGTGCCTCGCTCCAGGAGGCTCTCCTCCAGCACCCCGGGGAGCCACAGGGCCAGGGCCTCCTGGTCAAACTGCTCGGGGTTGGAGAAGCCGTCCATGCGGATCACCCCGTTCTTACTGTACGACAGCCTGGGGGGGGTGACACCAGACATGGTCCTCTATGTCAAACATGAACCCCTGGACTGTACAATACAGAGGTCAGGTCACTACTGTAGGACTGAGGCCTAGGGGTCACAGTCAACCCACTGAGCTGAGAGGACCTTTATTCAGGGTTAGCGGGACTGAATCAATGCTCACCGTTCCCGCTCTGGTCACCTTAATGCACGTCATGCCACTACTTGTACTAATGTGCTGATTGTAGAGGCTTTGGGATGACGTAATGACATGTAAATGACAGTCAGCAGGGGGAGGGATTAGGGAATCCAAGCATGCTGGTAGAAATATCAGGAGGCCCACTCAAAATGTGCTCAACATTGCAGATGGAGGGAGATAAATGGTAGAGAGACAGAGGTAGAGAGAGGGAAGAAAAAGGAAAGAGTGAAATCGCGCACCCAAACCAGCAACAACCCGTTTGGTGAGAGAGCAAAAGAGATTATGGAGCAGAAAAGCCTCTTTGTCAGATTTACCCCACTAGACCCCAGATTTACACTTATGGATTATCTAACTTGTGTTGGTTTGCATTTGTGTCCTGGTATTTATTTTTCAAATGTGTGCAGGCATGTGTCCATGTGTCCGAGAGAGCGCGAGAGCGAGAGAGAGAGAGAGAGAGAGAGAGAGAGAACAAGCACGAACGATATAGAGAGAGATAGAGAAAGAGAGAGAGAGCGAGAGAGAGATTGCAAGGGACTTCCATGCACTGCAGAAACGGATATAGTTGGTGAGATAGCGGCTGATTGGTTTAGAAGGTAAAAGGACTGAGCTAGCAGAAGACTGCTGGTGAACAACATGGGCCCCTTCTGTGTTTATGTATTGGAGTGAAACAAAACACAGAAGCAGAACCCTCCCAAACCCTCACGTGTGCCGAGTACTGGGATCAGGGATCCCTCCAACTGACAGCCGTCCATCATTCACACAAATATATACATTGTATACACACAGAGGGAATTTGCAGACGGTAGACATTGCAAAAATGTAGTATGAAGATTCAGTGCGGGTGGGTGTCTGTCTGACACAAACCTGCCTGGACTGAATGTGCAGAAAGAAGCATTAAGTGAGGAAACGGAAGAGAGTGTTTACCGTCTGAAGTAGTAGAAGCGGCAGAAGACGGGCGAGTGCGCCGGCTCCTCCCCCTTCTTGCTGCGCAGCACCCGACACTCCCGGCACTTCTGCAGGTTGGGCCCCATCTCTGAGCACGAGTCGTCCTGCAGGAACGACTCGCCCGTCTGCTTCAGCTTCTTCACCTTCCTCCAGTCCTTCAGCACCGAGCGCGGGACGCCGTCTGAGGGACACCAGGAGGTGAGGACACGCTACACACTCTGAGGGACACCAGGAGGTGAGGACACGCTACACACTCCGAGAGACACCAGCTGAGGACACGCTACACACACTGAGAGACACCAGCTGAGGACACGCTACACACTCTGAGAGACACCAGCTGAGGACACGCTACACACTCTGAGAGACACCAGCTGAGGACACGCTACACACTCTGAGAGACACCAGCTGAGGACACGCTACACACTCTGAGAGACACCAGCTGAGGACACGCTACACACTCTGAGGGACACCAGCTGAGGACACGCTACACAATCTGAGAGACACCAGCTGAGGACACGCTACACACTCAGAGACACCAGCTGAGGACCCGCTACACACTCTGAGAGACACCAGCTGAGGAACCGCTACACACTCTGAGAGGACACCAGCTGAGGACACGCTACACACTCTGAGATGACACCAGCTGAGGACAGCACTACACACTCTGAGAGACACCAGCTGAGGAACACGCTACACACTCTGAGAGACACAGCTGAGGACACGCTACACACTCTGAGAGACACCAGCTGAGGACACGCTACACACTCTGAGAGGACACCAGCTGAGGACACGCTACACACTCTGAGAGACACCAGCTGAGGACACGCTACACACTCTGAGAGACACCAGCTGAGGACACGCTACACACTCTGAGAGACACCAGTTGGTCCACAGTGAGGACATACTACACGCTCTGAGAGACACCAGGTGGTCCACAGTGAGGACACACTACACACAACACAACTCAATTGAATGGTTTCATGACAGCAGCAAGGATCTGTGACTTATACCAGTAGGAGACCAATAGGAATGTCACTTCCTTAAAATTCCAAGCAAGACTCTCAAACGTACATGCAGCTCCTTTAAATTAAATAGCGTGTTTATATGGATGCATATTGATAAAACAATAACTTTAATGTCTAATTTCCACCCAAATTTTTATTCTGCAGAGTGTGTCCACCAAACAATAGCCAGGGCTGTTGTCTGTCGGGACTCATATGATCTGAGACGTGTTAAAAGTACAGGATGTTGTCGTTTGATATCTCTCATGGGAGACTTCGTTCTAAACCGCTCTGTGCTTAAGTGACAAAACCGGTAAAGGTTTGTCTTCGTCCTGTGGCCGTGACTTGAAGGCCTCATGAGTGGAGGCCTTCCCTGGATACATCGTTTCAAGCTTTGGATAATCGGTAGGTTTCCAAACATAGGAAAATCTAAATCAATTAAATCATGGCAGCATGGAGTTCAGTGGCTTTTGAATCCACTGATCCATCCCAGTCAGACTCGGTCACAGCAGAGCTTCCATGTGGCCTACAAGGTTCTGAAAACACAAGACTTCCATACTATGAGAGCAGGCCTACTTCCATCATCACACATTAGAGAGGTGGTTTGAACCTTGTGCAGACAGAGTGTTGATTAGATCGCACATCAGGAACAGCGCTATTCACTCAAAGATAAATCACACGGCCGCTATTTCTGCGGCTGAAGGAACACCATAAAAGGTAAAAACATCAGCCCCTCTATTCAAGTTTATTCAACTACCATTATAAGAAGGGAGAGCCTTTGGTATCTTTTGGCCTTGTGCAAACATTTTTAATAACCTCTTGGTCCTATGGCAATTTATTATACAACAAGTTTAAAGTCTTGCCGATTCTCACACTGGGTGGCTACCAGAGAACTATGATAATGTTCTAATTTCCGATAGTATTGGGTCATTAGGATGAGGGCTAGCTTTCCCTCAAATCGCTGTTCTCAGAGGGATGTCTCACAGCCCTCACGTTTCGTTATAGATTATAGCTGGGATTTCACTGGGAAATTCGTATGAAATGTTACAAAACCATCTCTCTCTGCAGATTGCAGATATTAATACATAGACATAAAATGAAGATTACGAACCTCCTAAGATGGCACAATTTGATTGATTCGCTATCTCGGGATTGTTTTTTATTGCAAAATGTCCCGCTTTGTTTGCTAATAAAAACAAAAAAATCCTGTCTTGTTTATATTTTGAGTGTTCACCTATAGTATATACTAAAACAATCTATCACCTCAGGCTCCGTGAATAGTGGGGAATAGCCCCACCATTCACTCCACCTCTTCGACGAATAATTGTTAAATATTGGGGCTCGGGACAACATGAGGGCCTGCCTTTTAGTGTGGATTGAGCATGACAGGACACACACACACACACACACACACACACACACACACACACACACACACACACACACACACACACACACACACACACACACACACACACACACACACACACACACACACATACCCCACACACACAAACATACCCCACACACTTACACACAGACACACACAGCTGCACACCAGATGTGGATAAGTGTCTGAAACCCAAGACATTGCCGTCATGGAGCTCTTGTTCTGGGATGTGGACGAAGCCAAGCATCGAATGCTCTAGAACAACCATATGAACACCACAAACAGCTATGTAGTCTGAATCAGAGCAGAAGACTACAGCAGAGACCGAGAGGAGATCAGGGGACGACTCCATTGGAAAACACTAGTGGCCGTGGGAGAAGGGGCTGCTCCGGGGGGGGGGGGGGGGGGCGTGTGTCTGTGTGTGTGTGTGATGAGCTCACTGCCTCAAGGGTCAAAGGCCAACACTTTAAGTTACTCTGTCAGGAAATGATTCTCGGCAAGTTAATGGGAGCCAGCTTGACGAGAGGCGCGGTGCTGGGAAGAAGCTCGCCGGCTCCGCTCTACATACCCTCCATTGTTCCAGCAGCTCGGGCCTCACACCCACGCCTGCTCACAACATAACCCCAGCACTGGGGAGGAGAGCAGAAATACTGCTTCCACCATTCGTATTGTCCAATTCTAGGGCCCCAACAACTCATTCAATGCAGAATTCCTAGCCAAGATGTACCACTGGTATTCAGACTGAAGCACCTGAACCGTTTGAGTGTAAAGTGAGAGTCTAGACTTACTGCTGCTGGCCAGCTTGAGCTTGGTCTTCTCCCGGGCGGACCTGAAGACGCCGTTGGGCTTGACGTCGTCCTCGTCCTTGTCGTTGTCCCCTCTCCTCTTGGCCATGTCGTTCTGCTTCTTCTTGTAGGTGGGTTTGGGCTGGCGCTTGGCCCGGGCCTCCGTCTTACTCTCGCTGGCGTCGGAGTCGTCCCCGGCGCTCTCCGAGCCCGACTCGTACGTCCGCTTGCTGGCCTTCCGGCCAGGGGTGGAAGGTTTCCTCTCCTCCGCCCCCGCGTCCGCCGCCGCTGCCTTCTCCTCCGGCGCCCGCTCGCTCACCTTGACGCCGCTCTCCTTGCCTTTCTCGGGGTTGCCGGAGGTGGAGGCGATGAGGTTGACGGAGCACGGCTTGATCATCTCAGCCATGGCCGCGCTGTTGCTCTGCAAGGCGCTGGCTGTAGCCGGCGGCGGCCCGGGGACCTTATCCGGTTTGGCGCAGACCGCCGGGGCTGCGCTGGTCGTCGTGGTGTTCCTGTCCTCCTCCGAGTGCCTGGTCAACCAGGCCTTTTTCAGCTTGTGGTAGTTGCTGGACTGCCCGCTGGCTGCGGTGGCGGGCAGGCCATTGGGCAGCGGGCTGGACTTGCCCGGAGTAGTGTGGCCACTCGCCGAGCTGCTGCTGTCCATGGAGGAAGTCGAGGCCTGGCTGGAGAAGGAGGGAGGAGGGGAGCTGTTGGGGATGGGCTTGTCGGCCGACTGGAGGGGAATGGAGGAGCTTCCAGGAGCCGCGGTGGGGGGTGCACTGGGGCAGCTGCTTCTGGACTGGGCTGCAGCTAAGGCAGCTTTGTGCTTCTTGAGGTGAACAAAAGAGGGAGAGAAGGCTTGGCTCGGGCTGGAGACAGAGCTGGGCATGGGAGTGATGCTCGGGCTGGGGTGGGGCGTTCCCACCGGACTAGGGGGAAGCCAGGAAACGCCGGGAGAAGAGGTACGGGACCCGAAGCCCTCTTGATCAGAGAGACCCGAGTTGCCTAGTGGACGGCCGGCATGGCCAGCTTTATGAACCGCGAGGTCACCTCTCGCTGAGACATAGCAGCCTAGATCCGGACCGCTTATTCCACGCTTTCCTGGTGAGCTGAGTGTGGCGGAGATCTCAGTCCTGTCCAGTGCATTAGTGTGGATGGCTCCGGTATTTCTCTGCATACCACACATTGATGTGGACTTTTTGTACTGAGCACACATATCGTCCAGGTTGGTATTAGGCTGTATGACTCTACCCATTCCTGGGCTATAGCCCAGCTCCTTCACACCATCCATCGGCCTGGAACAGTCCGGCTGGGGCTTGGCTGAGTACAGCCTCCCCTGGGGCAGCTCCTTATGGGTCATGGCAGGGAGTCTGTTAGCCCCCAGGGGAGGGCTCCCCTCGTATTTGATGCATGTTGACGGGCGCACAATGACGGAGGCCATGGCGGCGTGAGGCTTGCCCCATAGTGAGCTGCAGGCAGTCTCCCCGGGGAACCACACTCCCCTCTCCGCTCCCTTCTCCTGCTGGCTCACATCGCGGCCCCTCCAGCCTTCTGCTGACGACGTCATCACCATCCTGTCGGCGGCGGCGGCGGCGGCGGAGCCGATGGTGGCGGCGGTGCCAGCCGCCCCCTGCCCTTTGACCTCCCTGGTCTCCGGCAGCAGCGTAGGAGGTTTCTGCTGCTCCGCCGACGTCTTGCTTCCCGCCGCCGTCGCGCTCACCGGCTGTATGGGCGTGAGTGTGGGCGGAGACAAGCGGCCGCCATAGCCGCCCCTCTCCCTCTCCCGCTCCCTCTCCCGCTCGGCAGCTTCCTTCCGCTCCAGCGCATGCTGTGTGGGTGGATGGAACACGGGCGCTCGGTGAAGAGATGGCATTCCCCTGAGCTGCTGCTGCTGTTGATGCTGCTGCTGTTGATGCTGCTGTTGATGCTGCTGCTGTTGATGCTGCTGCTGCTGCTGTTGATGCTGTTGGTGCTGCTGCTGCTGTTGATGCTGTTGATGCTGTTGATGCTGCTGCAGCTGCTGTTGGTGCTGCTGCAGCTGCTGTTGGTGCTGCTGCTGATGCTGAAGCTGTTGATGCTGCTGCTGTTGATGCTGTTGATGCTGCTGCTGTTGATGCTGTTGATGCTGCTGCTGTTGTTGATGCTGCAGCTGCTGTTGATGCTGCAGCTGCTGTTGATGCTGCTGATGCTGCTGCTGTTGATGCTGCTGCTGTTGATGCTGCTGCTGTTGATGCTGCTGCTGTTGATGCTGCTGCTGTTGATGCTGCTGCTGTTGCTGTTGTGTCTGCTGCTGCATCTGCTGCTGGTGGTGGTGATGATGCTGCTGCTGCTGTTGTTGTTGCTGCTGTGGGTGAGGATGATGATGGTGGTTCAGGGAGGATGAAGGGCTGCGGCGCTCCAGATGATGGCGCTCCATCCCCACCACGTGGTGTTGCTGGACCAGTGAGGCCTGCTGGCTGAGGTGCTCTGTGATTTTGCCAGCCAGACCCTCCCCGCCTTCAGGCTGGTGCTTGATGAGGGGAGGCGGCTTGGAGAGGGAGGCCTTGGAGCTGTAGCTGCCAAGAGAAGGAGCCCCCTGGACGGCCACCGACTGGGTGGCCACGATGCTGGAGACCACGGCCCCGACCGAGACCTTATCGTAGTAGGAGTTGAGCTCCTTGGTGGGGTACAGCCTGGGGGGCTCGTTCACCACACTGTTGGACAGCGTGGTGAAGTAGTTGCTCTTCTCCGACTGGGCCGCGTGCGGATGGGGATGGCCGGCCTTGGGGTTGGGGGGTGTGAGGGACGGGAGGTGAGAAGGAAAGTGCGTCTCCCGGTCTCTGTCCCGGTCCCGCTCTCTCTCGGGCCCCAGGTCGGCAGGCCGGTGGATCTTGGCGGTGAACGGCGCCACCTCGATACTCTCTTGGAGAATCCTTCGGTTCTCCTCCTTGTATTTGCTGGCTCTGTCTGCCGCTTGCACCGCGTCCTGTTGAGGAGAACAGGCAGAGACATGACAGCCTGTTTGATATTTACCTGGGTATGGGCGTAGTGTTTGAGGGTATAGGTACCTGGGTATGGGCGTAGTGTTTGAGGGTATAGGTACCTGGGTATGGGCGTAGTGTTTTAGGGTATAGGTACCTGGGTATGGGCCAGGCGTGCATGCTTGCCCTGGGCTTCCAGGTAGAGGCGGTGGAGATGGGCATCTTTCCCAGTGGGGGTCCGACTCCGGTCCGTATGCTCTTGCTTAAGCTGGGCCAACGTCAAGGTTCTGATTGGGTCCATGAAGCCTTGTTTATCCATGTCACTGGGAAACACAGCAGGGGGGAGGAGTTCAGACCAACATCCCAGAACCTCTGCAGTTCTGGCAAGGAGTCCGCAAATGGCGGCATTTACAGTGGAATGACAGCTAACTACAATCCCTACGTGGCCAGATCTGTTCTTCCATAAATGCATTATTATAAGTGAATGGTGCAAAATGGCACGTTGTTCCGGAAGATGCCATGGAAGCAGAAAGACATGTGTGTGTACATCAATGTCAAATGTAAACGATGCTAGTGCCGCATTATGTCGATCTGTAAGCAGAGCCTTTGCAGGCTGTGAGGGTGTTGGTTTGTGATTACAAAACTGTACGGAGAGGGTTTAATACCCTTTCTAAGAATGTTTGATGCTTTCATAACAAGTGAGCAACCAATGGATTTGGTCGACCTCCAGTCAATGATATGACAGCACCACTCCAAATCAATATCTAGACAGACAACCCCTGTGACGGAGCCGTACTGTCCGCCTTGCATTAGTGCTGGGCCTCCCCATGGACGGTGGTACTGACTCCTTGTGCAGCTCTGCGCGGCTCCTGGAGATGGGCGGGCTGGTGTGAGCGCCCATCATCTTCAGTGAGGGCCGCTGGGAGTCTGCGCTGGCGGGCCGCACCGGGACGTGGGTCAGCAGGGACAGGCCGTCCCCGGCCACGGTGGGGTGGAGCCATGGGCTGGCCGTGCTCTGGAGGAAACACAATGCAAGCCTTCATTAGACACACAGGGACTCTTTAAAGCTCTTCGGCATGCCCCAGCGTTGTGTTTGTGCTTTGCCCTCTTACGCCTCGTTCTATTGAGGCTGTGTATGTTTGTGCTCTCTGGTGTATAGCTGATGTGGTGGTGTATATGCCTGTAAACCACCTTACTGGCTCAAACAAATATTATCTACTGCTACAATACCCCAGGAGATAGTAATCCAGCCATAAGTACTATTACTACTAGAAGACCACGGACACAGTAATCCAGCCATAAGTACTATTACTACTAAATACCCAGGACACAGTAATCCAGCCATAAGTACTATTACTACTAGAAGACCCAGGACACACTAATCCAGCCATAAGTACTATTACTACTAGAAGACCACGGACACAGTAATCCAGCCATAAGTACTATTACTACTAAAATACCCAGGACACAGTAATCCAGCCATAAGTACTATTACTACTAGAAGACCCAGGACACACTAATCCAGCCATAAGTACTATTACTACTAGAAGACCACGGACACAGTAATCCAGCCATAAGTACGATTACTACTAGAAGACCACGGACGCAGTAATCCAGCCATAAGTACTATTGCTACTAGAAGACCACGGACACAGTAATCCAGCCATAAGTACTATTACTACTAGAAGACCAGGACACAGTAATCCAGCCATAAGTACTATTACTACTAGAAGACCACAGACACAGTAATCCAGCCACAAGAACTATTACTACTATAAAGACCACAGACACAGTAATCCAGCCACAAGAACTATTACTACTATAAAGACCACAGACACAGTAATCCAGCCACAAGAACTATTACTACTATAAAGACCACGGACACAGTAATCCAGCCATAAGTACTATTACTACTAGAAGACCACGGACACAGTAATCCAGCCATAAGTACTATCACTACTAGAAGACCAGGACACAGTAGGCGGTCTGGAGGACGTACCCTCCTCAGGGAGGCCTCTGCGTTGACGGCGGCCGCTGCGCTCTCTGGATGGACCCACTTGGTGCCCGGGGGGAGGTTGAGGCCTGGAGGGTAGCTGGCAGGCGCTCCATTGGCGTACTGCCAGAGGATCGGGTACAGGCCCAGCCCGGCCGCCCCGCCATGGGCCTGGGCCAGGAGTGAAGGAGGAGGTGGGACCTGGGCCTGGGAACAGACACAACGTTAAACATCCACCAAGAGCTACCATCCAAGGATGTCCTAGGTTCCAAGGGCTATGGATGTTCAGGGGTAGGCTATACATGTAACAACAAGGTGTAGGGTATAGGTGTAATAACAAGGGGCAGAGTATAGGTGTAACAACAAGGTGTAGGGTATAGGTGTAACAACAAGGTGCAGAGTATAGGTGTAACAACAAGGTGTAGGGTATAGGTGTAACAACAAGGTGCAGAGTATAGGTGTAACAACAAGGTGCAGAGTATAGGTGTAACAACAAGGTGTAGGGTATAGGCTGTAACAACAAGGGGCAGAGTATAGGTGTAACAACAAGGTGCAGAGTATAGGTGTAACAACAAGGTGTAGAGTATAGATGTAACAACAAGGTGCAGAGTATAGGTGTAACAACAAGGGGCAGAGTATAGGTGTAGAGTATAGGTGTAACAACAAGGTGTAGGGTATAGGTGTAACAACAAGGGGCAGAGTATAGGTGTAACAACAAGGGGCAGAGTATAGGTGTAGACTGTAGAGTATAGGTGTAACAACAAGGTGCAGAGTATAGGTGTAACAACAAGGGGCAGAGTATAGGTGTAACAACAAGGGGCAGAGTATAGGTGTAACAACAAGGTGTAGTTATAGGTGTAACAACAAGGTGCAGAGTATAGGTGTAACAACAAGGGGCAGAGTATAGGTGTAACAACAAGGTGTAGAGTATAGGTGTAACAACAAGGTGCAGAGTATAGGTGTAGAGTATAGGTGTAACAACAAGGTGTAGAGTATAGGTGTAGAGTATAGGTGTAACAACAAGGTGCAGAGTATAGGTGCAGAGTATAGGTGTAACAACAAGGTGTAGAGTATAGGTGTAGAGTGTATGTGTAGAGTATAGGTGTAACACCAAGGGGCAGAGTACAGGTGTGGAGTATAGGTGTAACAACAAGGTGCAGAGTATAGGTGTAGAGTATAGGTGTAACAACAAGGTGCAGAGTATAGGTGTAACAACAAGGTGCAGAGTATAGGTGTAGAGTATAGGTGTAACAACAAGGTGCAGCCTCACCTGCATGAACTGCTGCTGGTGTGACGGTGCCGGGTGTCCGTGGGCCAGGGCCAGGTGCCCCAGCGCTCCCGGGGAGTCCAGCCGGGGGTGGGAAGCCAGGAGAGAGGCGGTGGGAGGCGGGGGCATGGCGGGGAGCACTCCCGGAGGCAGCAGGTGGGGGAGAGCCGAGGAGGGCGGCGGGGGCGGGTGGAGGATGTGCGGGTGAGATGTGGAGTGCGGAGACTGGGAGTGAAGAGAGTGCAAATGAGGGTGGAGGTAGGCCCCGACGTGGTTGGAGGAGACGCTGGCCGCGTTGGCCACAGAGTTCTCGGCGTCGGTGCGCACGAGCGCCGGGTCGCGGTACACGGTGAAGGTCTCGTTCTTGTCGATGATGAGGGGGCTCTTGGTGTAGTTGCTGCCGTTGGAGCTGCCCGACTCGGCGCGTGGGTGGAGCGGCTTGAAGCCGGAGCGCGCGGCATCCGGCGGCTCCGGCTTGGCCCCTGCGCGGGCTATCGGGGAGGGAGGGGTGTCTGAGTATTTAGGCATTTTATGCCTGGAGACCTCGGGGGAGGTGTGGGGTTTGGGTTTGGAGCTGTCCAGGAGCGCCTGCTGGGCCTTTGCTTTGAGCAGGTCAGAGGGGAGCAGGGCCATGCCGGCGCTGTGGTAGGGGTGGCTGTGGTGGTTCTGCGGTTTGGGGCTGGGGCTGACTCTTGGTTTGCACAGCTCGGCGGCAGGATGTGCCTTTACCTTGTGGGATGGGGACTGTTGGTGTTTCCTGGTCTCTTCTGAGGGAGAAGGGCTCTTGATGCATGGCAGGAGGCCTGTGTAGTGTTGTGGGTGCTGCTGCGTGGGCTGGAGGTGGTGATGCTGCTGATGATGAGGAAGAGGATGATGATTGAGATGGTTATGGGGGTGTTGTAGGGGAGTTTTCTCTTTTTCCTCTGGCACTGCAGGCTCGGACACGGAGGTCAGCGGTCTGAAAAAAGGATTGTATGCATTTAAAACAGGCACCATAATTATTGTAAAATAGTCATAATAGAAGGATGGTCCGGCGTTCTTACCTGATGACCTCGGAGTGGGCAAACTCCATCTTGTTGCCTAAGCTGCGGACTGCTGCTATGGGGCCAGCTCCCACGGGGCCAACTCCCACGGGGCCAGCTCCCATGGGGCCAGCTAGTGTGGGGCCAACTCCCAAGGGGCCAACTCCCATGGGGCCAGCTAGTGTGGGGCCAACTCCCATGGGGCCAGCTAGTGTGGGGCCAGCTCCCATGGGTCCAGCTCCCATGGGGCCAGCTCCCATGGGGCCAGCTCCCATGGGGCCAGCTCCCATGGGGCCAGCTCCCATGGGGCCAGCTCCCATGGGGCCAGCTCCTACGGTGCCAGCTAGTATGGGTCCAGCTAGTATGGGGCCAGCTCCTACGGGGCCAGTTGCTATGGGGCCAGCTCCTACGGGGCCGGCTCCCATCGTGCTAGCTCCCATGGTGCCCTGCCCCGGTGAAGCAGGTGGTACGGGCGCAGGCACAGGCGGTGGCGGCGGCGGCGCGGGCTCGATGTCCGGCCCACGGCGTCCGCCCTCGGAGGGAGAGGGGGACGGGGGTACGGGGGGAGAGGAGACGGGGGAGGGGTTGAGGGGGAGGTAGGGAGAAAGGGCTGTGGACTCCTGGGAGGCCAGCAGCGCCGACACGGCCTCCGAGCTCTCGCGGTGCACCGTCGCCTGGGCCTCCTCAGTGATGTCCATCACGCTGTTGCTATGGAGATGAGACGAGGACGTGGCCGAGGGCGTCTGGGACCGAGGAGTGGCTGAGGAGCAAAACAAAGACGTGGTTTGAGTAAATCTTTATCAATCTGCACCCCATGTTTTCAATGAACATGTCGTCTAGTTTGAAGCTCTTCCATGCGGTACCGTTCACAGTGCTCTTGGTGCTCTCCATGATGCAGCCCTGGACCGCCGTGCTCAGCAGGGGGGCCAGGTGTTGCCGTGGTGACCGAGGGAGCTGCGTCACCGCCGTCAGCTCCTGTTCCTCCTTTGTCTCCGAGGGGCCCGTCTCTTTCACCACGCAGCCCTTCCTAGTGTCCTCCGACCCTCGGACCTCGGCCCACGGCGATAGCCGGCCAGCGAGCGACGGCGACTCGCTGAGTTTAGAGCCGGCGGTCAACGCCACCGGCTTCTCGTCCTCCTCCATTTTGGAAACGCTGCTGGCGATCAGCTCCCCGCCGCGGCTCTTCAACTCGTTCTCAGAGTTGGGCTCAGACGAAGAGGAGGACGAGGACGAAGAGGAGGAGGAGGACGAGGAGGAAGAGGAGCAGGAGGAGTGGATGGTCCTCTTGTTGTGGGGGTGCTCACTGTCGCTGCTCTCCGACAGGTCCGAGGTCGTCTCTGTCTTCAGCCTCTTCAGGCCGGCCTTTTTCTCCTGTTCCTCGGTCTTGCGCCGCTTGTTGACGGTCGGCTTGACCTTGGGCTTGGAATCTGCACGGAGAAGCATCAGTCAGAGACACATCTCTGAGGCGATATGAGCAGCACCAGTCGACCCTGTGGTTCATGATATACTGTGAGGCAGAAGCAGGCGCAGTGCTTTGGTTTCATGGTTTGTGTTCCTACATTATTTGGTCCTGTTCTCCTCATGAAGGAGCAGTTTGTTGTGGTCCAGCTACTTTAAACTAATTTCTTTAATTAATTCCTATCATCAAGCCCCCAGCTACTACTATCAAACCTCTAAGGTGTAGAAAAGTAGCCTGACATCGCCGAACTATGAGTCTGCTACCTCTCAGTTCATTCCCAGTACAGAACTCCACTTACTTCATTAGCAGCCTGATGAAGACCCTCCAGTAACAACATCAGTGATGATCAGTTAGTGTGTGCAGCCCCCTGTGCCCTCACCTCTCCCCGGCTCCTCCCTCCTCTCCTTCTCCTCCTCGGGGACGCTGCTGTCCGACCCCTTCCTCCTGGAAGAGCGGGCCCCGCGCTGGTCCCGGGCCCCGGGGGAGTGGGCGTGGCCGGCCGATTGGCTGCCTGGCTGGGCCTGGCTCTGCTGCTGAGAGGCCATGGCCCCCTGGGTGCCCTTTGCAGCACTTCCTGATGAGTTTGTGATGGGCCGCGGGCTGTTGGCCTGGGCTCGTGTGTAGTGACCCTGATCAGCATGACGTTGGAAAGATTCACTCGTACAGCAGAATAGAGCCACACAACAACGACTGTATCTCTCTTCTCCACTGTGTACTGCAGCTCTTCTGTAATGTGTACTGTATCTCTCTTCTCCACTGTGTACTGCAGCTCTTCTGTAATGTGTACTGTATCTCTCTTCTCCACTGTGTACTGCAGCTCTTCTGTAATGTGTACTGTATCTCTCTTCTCCACTGTGTACTGCAGCTCTTCTGTAATGTGTAATGTATCTCTCTTCTCCACTGAATCTCTCTGATGTAAGATCAGCTAAGATCAGTGCACGGACTGGGAAGTGAAATGCAGCAAAAATAAATAAAACCTATTGCTTAAAAGAGGTCAAGTGGGGTTGAGTGGGAAGGTAGGAGGAGGAATTATATATATTTTAATTCTATATAGACAAACCAAAACAAAATGATCTCATACATTTATTTTTTACTGATTTTGCCTGAATTACTAAATGTATTTTCTTATGAGGTAATCTTTGTTTCGCTGGCTCCATGAGAAACAGATGTTTTGAAGGCTGGTGCTCGGGGCGAGGGGTGGGTACCTGAGTGTTGCCAGGGGTTCCGCCGCCTCTCCCTCCGGCCGTCTGGGGGACACAACAAACAAGGAGACATTTGTTAGGGATCAAGAGGATTGGCTGGTTGATAGAGAGATCAGCAGAGCTCCATGTGCCACATCAGATCCTGATTCAGAGCTTTAAATGGCTCTCCTCAAAGTTCAACTGATTTCAACTTTGCCCTAGTTATGCTCGACTCATTGTTCTCTCTGTGGTCGCGGAGAAACAGTTCCAAGAAGATCTGTGTCTCCACAGCCGTTCGTATCAACAAGAATGACAAATGCGCAATTTGGATTTCTGGATATATATTCAGTGCATCATGTCAAGTGTGGTCAAGTGTATCATTTATCTATTTACATCACAAAACTTTATTTACACGTGTGGACTTTTAAATACGTGTAGGTAATATTGTCACTACATTCACTCAATAAAGGAAACAGCTTATTTACGTTTCTTACACACAGCATCCATAGTGGTAGCATTATTGCATCCATAGTGGTAAACTATAATCATTCACACTCGAACTATAGTTTTCACTTTCTGTTATATGTATTAATCATTAATCTCGATAGCAATTACTGCACTGTGGTACGCAAAAAGCTTTTGATAACATGAAGGTGTGAAGTTGTGTTTGAGATATCAACTTTCTCCTAAAGAGTGATAGCCAAATTGCATATATATATATATATATCAGGCACGTCATATGTTTGTTGACCAAACTACCCCCCCGGCACAGCCAGGAGACCGTGATCAACAACATTAAAGGGTTAAGCCAGCTCTATGAACTCCAGGCCATGAGCGCTGATCATTCTGGACATGAGCTGATGAGGACATGTGGCGTAGGAACCAAACAGGTGGCCATCCCCCCAGCCATCTAAACTCAATCCAAAATACTACACACAAAGCAACGGCTGCACTGCCTGCCTGAACTGGGCCGACCACATGCTGAGGCCGCAGCTGTACGTCGGTGTGGGGCGTGTGGAATGCACTCACATGGACCGTGCTGCTGCCGCTGCTGTTGTTGTTGTTGTTGTTGTTTTTGGCTGGATCTGGACCTCCGTCTTGAGGTGATGCCGATATTCTCTCCCTTCAGCAGCGAGTGGACCACGTCGTCTAGGAAGGTCATCTGCATTCATTGAGGGGTCCACGTTCTGAGGTTCCAGCACCTAGAGGGGCCGGACAGGGTTAGCCATGGAACGTGCTCCAAGAACAACGGACTACCACCAATCAAACAGTGGAAGGGCCTGTTTTAATGGATGCCAGTTGGCTAAATGGGGCTAAGAAGTGTGTTTGTTGCACTAAGAAGTGCAAAAATAGACCCTATAAGAGATTTATTTTTGATATCCATTGGCTTTCCTTGCTTGTGGATATTCTTTCAACTTTTAAATCAGTACTTTAAATCATTGTGTTATACCATGTTGTTCTTAAAATTAATGTGTTGTAATTTTGACACCTAGGTGACCGTCTTAGTCAGAGTATATGTCTGAGAAACACTGGCGCATCTGAAATCAATGTAACTTCCTCAGGAGGACCGTGCTTAGCTTGGTTATTCAGACTTCCATCATCTTGCTTATCTTGTGAAAATAATGTATTAAAAGTATGGTAGGTAGGTGACTTAAGTTTTTTTTTGTGTGTTTCGAGAGTTGTAAAGAGAGAGCCGAAAAGAGCAGAAGAGAGCAAGATTTTGTAGACCTTTTTACTCCCTGCATCTATGTGCGTGTGTATTTGTGTGTGGGTGTATGTGTGCGTGTGTGACTGTTTGTCTGGTAGTGGCATGCATACGTCGTGTGTCCAGCTCTCATGTGTGTGTATGCTCCACCTGATCATTCATGACGACCATATTTCTACTGAAGAGGTCATGGTGAGTAATGATGCCAGTGAACCACTGGGTGGCTGAGTCTTGTCTGTACACGCGCACACGGTAGCCATTCAGCGAATATGGACCTGGACCACAGAGAAACACAACAATTGGAAGGGACGGGAGCCAACAGCCATCAGTACAGAGCTGAGAACCAAGGGGAAAGAGCTGAATGGATGTCTGGAACTCATTTGAGGAAATGGCGCCGAAAAGATGTAATACTGCAGAAATACCTTCCAACGAACAATAAAGCATTGCCATGGTCATACTATTTATTATCAAGACTTAATAATGAAATGCTAAGGTGGGACGGATGTTCTTCACAGCGAACTATATAATGCTTTAAGGTTTGTATGTGAAAGCAACCCATAACCAATCTTTAGATCTACATCATGAACGAAGAACACTCGTGTGCAGCGGGTTGGTAGATAAATGTACGTATGTAATACACTGCGTGTTTAATAACTACCTTTACCTTGCATGAAGATTTCCTGAGCCTTCTGGTCTTTGAGCCAGCCCTTCACCTCTTCATGGAGCTGGGGGTTGTCTCTTAGTACAGGGCTCTGGCTGTCCACTTCATCCTACGACACACAGAGAGAAACAATGTGAGGGGATGACCCACATGTACACACAGCTTCCTGTCTGGTAGTAGATCACATGGACGGGATCCAAAGGCCAAACACAGGCCCACAGAGTGCCTGGGGAACGAGGATGAGGGCCGCCAGGCTGGAAGCCCAGCACAAAGGGGTTCAAGAGGTCATGGACCACCTCTTAATCCCCATTGGCTTTCCTTCAACAACAAACAGACTACTAGTCAAGGTTATCAAATCAGTAAGCGTAGATGCAATCAAATGGTTTTAGTGCCATCCTAGCATTCACTAGATACTCTAGAGGGGCTGAAGAGTTTGGCTTATATGGACGGATAAGGCTGATGGTAACACAGCATCTATACCCTTATTATGATATTGTGACACAATAGACCGGATATGTGAAACATTGGTCTAATATTATCTGACTGTATCTGCACTACCTTCTAAGAAGTGACCTAGTGATCATTAACGCATTGACATGAAGCCACTTCCCACTTCCAGAGCACCAGAGCAGTGAGAAGATACTATCATAGCTACTGTGGATGGCACGACAACACTTCCTGTTAGCCACTGAGGATGTGAGTCACTTTTCCTGGCATTGACCTCTGGTGACCTGCTCCTACCCACACCCTTCTGGCTGCGAGCCTCAAAGCTCACTCTGTATGTGTCCACCAGTCAGGCCAGCTACCAACGACCCACTTTACGCTACGAACAACCGCTGTGTTAGTGTGGACACATGCATATGAACACACATGCATGTGAACACACACGCACACACTAACACACACACACACACACACACACACCGGAGTGAGGGGGATGAGCGGTATAGTGAGGGAGGGGGGAGGAGAACAAGGAGTGAATGCGAGGGAAGGCTGTCAGCCCAAGGTAAGGAAGAGGAGAGTGGGGGAGGATGGATGAAAGGAGGAGTGGGAGTAGAAAAAGACCATGTCATGATTAATTCAGCGAGCGGCAGGTTGGAGTCTACACACACACAATGCCTCCATCTCTCTCTTCTGCTAATCCTGAAGACATTATGTTCTATACCTCTGTGCCTGCACCTACGCCAACCCAGGTTCTTTCAGACAAAACACCGCCTTGCATAAGCCAGAGTGAACACGCTTCGCTTTGGCCTCTCCCCCTCCATCAATGTTCAGTCCAAAGAGACGGTCTCCGTGGGAACTGCCAGTACGTAGCCTCCCATCCCCAGCCCTCTGACTGTTGCCCGGCCCTCGTTCTACTGTGGGGGGGGCAGGGGGTGGACTCCCAGAGCTGCAGCCTAGATGTGGTGATGTCTTTCAGTTCACCTTCCCCCAGCCGCCTCCCTCTTTCCACTCCCTCTGTGTGTCTCTCCCTGCTCCTCATTATGTCTCTTTCACACGCCACCGTTCCGTTCTGCTGCAGTGTTCCAGTGGTGCTGAACAGGGCCAGAGGCTCCAGTAGAGTCAGACACCAGGTAGCTGAGAGCCCCCATAGTCGATAAACCTACGCTTTACACAATAGATATGTCTAGATTGGATCTTTGTTCAACAACTCTTTACACCAACGGCACAACACGCCCTGAATCATGTGTTTAGATGGAGGGGTTGTTTATGAGAGGCCAGATTCTATCTAGATGAGAAGTTATCGCTAGTCCATCTACATTGAGTGTGAAGTACCTCTAAACATGGGTCTGGTTCCACCTGCCTCTCTATACAGAGAAAACATGAGTCTCTTCATCACCAACTCACAACCGCTTCCTAACCGCGATAGGAAGAGACTGAAACGCCTGTGGCGTTACCGTAGACCACTTCTCTTCAAGGCAATCACAAAAAGCATTAGCTGGCCTAGTTTGATGCCCATCCGCTTCTCAATGAAACAATGAGAGTTATGAGGTAGTAGATAGATAGATAGATAGATAGATAGATAGATAGATAGATAGATAGATAGATAGATAGATAGATAGATAGATAGATAGATAGATAGATAGATAGATAGATAGATAGATAGATAGATACTTTAATAATCCCAGAGGGAAATTATTTAATATATGGTGTAACGAGTCTCCCTTTCTAGACTCGGTTGGACAAAAGAATCCCCTAAGAAAATGTAACCATATAAACAGTGTGTGTGTGTGTGTGTGTGTGTGTGTGTGTGTGTGTGTGTGTGTGTGTGTGTGTGTGTGTGTGTGTGTGTGTGTGTGTGTGTGTGTGTGTGTTACACATATTTTTACTACGTTCTGCTGTCTATTTTGGCCAATGGTGGGCCTTTTAGACAGTTACCAAGGCAACACAGTCTCCATGACCACCAGATCACCAGTTTCTCTGAATATCACGCAGGCCTGCCAAGCGAGGGTCTGAGGAAGATGCATTGTTGAGCGGTGAGATAAACACTGGTGTTGTTTCCATGGATTCAGATCAGACAGCCAGGCCAATTAAACATTGACAATTATATTACGGCTGTCAATAAATTAAAAAAATGACTGATTATTCACTTGATATGCTAAATCAGCATCTAATTGCAATATGAAAACATGCTTGGGGGATAGCCCCCAAATGATGATATTCCAGTTTGAAAACATGATTGTGTCAGAGGAGGAGGGTGTTGAGAAGCAGCGACTCCCCTGGTACAACATGCTGAGGTGTGCGGCTCATGGTCGGACTGCCATCCAGAGATCCACCACAGGGGAGCTCTGGTTACCTCACTGCCAGCTACACAAGGTGAGGCGCCTTCCAATCGGGGCTTATAAATATTGAAGTTGTGAACGTAGCCAAAGTTATGGCCATTTATAATGGACTGTACAAAAATGGATGGTAGTTAGCAAGCGGACTCCAGACAGGAACGGACAAGCCATCGTTCTCACTTCAACCCACAGAGACACAGCGGTACGGCCACCTGCAGCTGTCAGACCCGCTCGCCCTCGCACGGGGGGCCCAACGCCGCCGCCACGGCCCAACGCCCTGGAGGATATCACCTCCACGCCTGGGGGCCACTTCCCCTCCAGAGAGGAACTGATTGCATCAGTAGAACAACCGCCTCGCCACGCTGGCAGACCAGGCATGGGCCCTATTCAGAGTCCAGACACGAGCTACACAATGAGGAAGTGCTTCATTTGTGTTGAGACATTGGCCGTTACCGGGCCTTATTGTATTACGATTGTAACGGGGTACCGTAGAGCGGTTGGAGGTAGAATGCTCATTTATCATTTCGCCTACTGTCTGCCGTCAGGATTTAATGATAGGCCAACGAGGCGCCGGGACATCATTACCTCAGCCAGTGTGTTACCGAATTGTATCGGGCATGAAACAAACATGAAGAAGTGTACTATCGAGTCGACTTTCTCATCAGAAAATAACGTCTGCTAGCGGGAGATAAACATAAATGATAGAGAGCCGAAGTAACGTTTTGACAGCAGACTTATTCATAGTTGGAAGTCTTAGAGGGGTATATGTTTCGTTTTTTCAAACAATCGCAAAAAGGAAATTGTTATTCTTCCATCACAAAAGTTTATGTTTGTTTCATAGAGAGGATAAACCCTCATGGTGTCTGCCTTTGTCTTACACCTGGAACGACCACAGTCGCCCAATGGTACTCAAGTAGGAATGGTCCAGGAACAGTTTTACACTGAGCCTCGTCCAATGACATTCCCCCATCCATGCCATCCAAACCCCTGTTGTGTCATGACTCCCCCAATATACACTGAATCCTTCTCCAAAGGGTGGGCTGGGCCTGTAGGCCAGCTGGCTCTGTTCTACAACATGGATCACACCTACACATGTGTAGGGAACAGCGTGTGGGAAATGACATGACAGAGTGTGTGTGTTTGTGTGTGTCTGCGTGAGAGGGTGTGTTTGTGAGTGTGAGAGTGAGTGTGTGTGTGTGTGTGAGAGTGAGTGAGTGATTGTGTTTGAGTGATAGAAAGAGAAAGAGAGAGAGAGAAGTTGTTGTTACAGTAATGTGACGCAGGAGTAAATGTGGCATGTGATGGGGAAGAGGGTGCTGGACAGAGTGAATGAATAGGCCCAGTGTGTGTGTGTGTGGCTTGTGTTGAAATGGAGAGAGTGACAAAGACAGACTGACTGAGTAAGAAGTAGTCAGAGCAGAGAGAGAGAAAGAGAGAAAGAGAGAAAGAGAGAGAGAGAGAAAGAGAGAAAGAGAGAGAAAGAAAGAGATAGAATTGTGTTCAATGCCTTCCAGGGCATAAGGCCATAAAGTTAGTCTGGGGGTGCTGTCAGCTGCACTCCACCAAAGGAGGGCTTGTATCTGTGTGTGTTTGACCCTCCAAGGGATAGCAGCTGCAGCCCGCTTATTCTCTCTCTCTCTCTCTCTCTCTCTCTCTCTCTATATCTCTCTCTCTCTCTCGCTATCTCTCCTCTCTATCTCTCTCTCTCTCTCTCTCCTCTCTCTCTCTCTCTCTCTCTCTCTTCTCTCTCTCTCTCTCTCTCTCTCTCTCTCTCCAGACGAAGGGTAGGGTTGGCTAACTAAACAGTGACTTCATTGTACAGCTTGTGCCAAACAGAGCTACTTCTACTCCTTCTTCTGCCTCCTCCCTCCCGCTCTCCCTCTCCTCTTCCTCACGTCTTCCTGTCCAGCAGAAGAAGAAGAAGGGGGAGGGCCGGTCTGCGCCACGATGAGTTGGGGCTTCTGTCCTTCAACTGCAGCCCATGTTTTTGGTCTGAGTAACTTGGGATGATTGAAAAACAGTTTCATATGGAAGTGAGTATAAATATGAGTAAGAGTGCCTGGACTCTGTATTGAGTCATCCATTGACCTCCGGAGCTCTGGGCCATCCCTCCAACTCCCTCCCAAGTGTCTGCCACGCTGAGCCATCTCGTATTATAATAGTCTGGCCATCAGAACGTCACAGCGTGGCCTCAACCTCTTCTAGGTGGACTCATGGTCACTTCTTATTGGTCACAGAGAGGTTTGTGAGACCAACAGTGAGATTTCAAGCAAGATAGAGAGGGTGACAGAAGTCCAGGTCAAGCCACCACAGAGTGTGTCTGTGTGTGTGCATGAGTGTGTGCGTGCGTGCCGAGTGTGTGTGCCTGTGTATGTGCTTAGTGCGTGTGCCTCTCCTATTTATAGTAGGACAGGTGTCTAGGGAGTGTAGCTGGGGGGAAGTGATTAGAATACATTACAGTTACATAAAGCCATACATGCAAGATAAGGTCGGTGAAGGCGATTAGGATCGTTGGAAGCCATTCCAGGTTTATGGGTTCTTTCTTTACAGACCTACAACACGTCTGAAATCTACGATGCATCCGGCTTCACAAAAGAGCCTTTTGTGTGTGTTGAGCTCCAGCTAGTCGAACTCATACTTCGATATCAGATCTGTCCACAGCAAAAACAACCTTCCAACAAAAATGAACACATGTGCAAGTTCAGATTTAAACGGGTAGGAATTCCAAACTGGTCTTGCTGAAAACATGCCTTTATTGACTTTGTTCTGAACTTGCAAAGGTTATCAGAATTTCTGATAAATGATTGTGTGCCGCATCACGAGCCACAGCGGTCTGTTCAAACATTAGACTATTCTGCAACTGTTCGATTAATAAAGAAAGCACAGGCCTCCCATATGACCTAATATACCTTCCTAGAAAACCCGAGAGCTTAGCGGAAAACTTGTTCACACTGCCAGGAGAAGTGGCCCAAACATGATGTGACCTGTGTCTTCAACGTCACTTTCGATCGACATCCATCACAGTTCACAAGTTACTCCGCAAATACCAACATGGAGGACATGGAGGATCAATAAGATGTTTTCCTTTTCTGACGGCCAGAAGCTCTGCCGTCAGAGTCGGGCTCCGACCAATGAATAGACCCAAAAGGCCCAGGTCACATCGGGACCTCATATGTGCCTGTTTAAACAACTATGTGAACAGCCAAACCAAAAATCTGATATGAGCGATAAATCTGAGTTTAGCAGCAACCCTTGCAGAGTGAGAACATAAGAGACCCAGCCTCTGGCCCAGCCAGTGAGGCCATGCCTCTGGCCCAGCCATAACATGCATAGTCCATGCTACAAGCTACCTAGGCAGTGTGTAGCATGGACCTTACATAAGCTCCACCAGGTGTCTTTTACTGGGCTAAGGACACTGGGCGGTGGTGTTGGAAAACCGGTTTAATGTAGAAGTTGATTGACAATGATACATGAACTGGTGCTCAATGTTGACATGTAGGATATCTCCCAGAGAGTGTGTTGTGATGGCTGGTTTAACCTGTGCACACTGATTTCTCCAGCACAACAGGTGTGCAGCCTCACCCAGCCCCAGAGTCCCGTCATCAGTCGGACTCAGGCAGGTGAGGCTGCTTAAACCAGCCACCCTCCGCACACACTCCACAGCGGTGTGATTCAGTGTGTGTGTGCTACCTGGTAGGGCTGGTACGCTGAAGGGTCGGACAGGAAGTCCAGCTGGCGGTCTAAAAGGAACTCCACTGCTGTTACAGAGGACAGCAAGCTCTTCCAAACCAATGGTTTGAATGCCTTGAAGAGAGGACAGAGAGACATGATTAGGAAACAGAAAAGACGTGCAACTCATGGATCCAAAACAACCACAACCCAACACCCACTAGACTACAACATGGGCCACTGGTTGGAGTCCCTTCCATGTATGGGAAATCTTTAAGTTAGAGTGAAATAGAGACTAAGGACCGACTAAGAGCAACGTGGTGAAGGGAAGGCAATGGAAGAATCAGTGGCAGAGAGTGTATGACAACATGAGAGAGACACATGAATACATTAATGAGGAGGAAGTCTGACAGTTCAAAGGCAGTACACCCAACTTTGATGTTGCCTTTCCCGCATCTACACTGCACACACACCCACACACACACTCTGTACGATGACATGCGTCAGCCTACGGTTCTGAGCTCAAGGCTGGGTGCAGATACGAGTGTAGAGAAAAGAGAGAGCGTTTATGGTCAACCACTAATGTTATTTCATGAGTAGCTATTAGATTATATACATTTATATATTGTATTGTATACCCATATTTTATTTTGTTTGGTAATTAGCCTCAGCACGGGGGAGAGACTGTGTGTGTGTGTGGTGCGCATGTGTGTATGAGTTGGTGATTACATAATAAGGTCATGTAATGTTTAGAGATTAGAGGAATGCTGTGAAACACACACACACACACACACACACACACACACACACACACACACACACACACACACACACACACACACACACACACACACACACACACACACACACACACACACACACACACAAGCACGAGCTAACATGCATATGGACTGATGGTTAACTGATGGTTAACTGACGGGTTACTGATCGTCTATGGCCAGCAACACATTACACTAGTCTATGCTGCTCTATTTCTAGCATGTCTGAATAGTGCTATGTTGAAGGGCTTACATAGCCATATTAAAGGTATTGGTAGCAAACATTTACTAATGCCTGTACCAGACTCTGGAGCTGACAGGCAGGCTAGGAGTAGTGTTGCCAGATCGGGCCAGATTTCCCACCCAATCTGACCAAGGTCCCAGGCTGCAGTACGCAGGTTTGCAGATTTCTAACACAATCTGGCGACCCTGGCTGCGGTTGCCAGATTGTGCGGGAAATCTGGTCCAATCTGGCTTGGAGTGTGGCGGAACAGCAAGGCTTCTAGTCTGCCCTGCTTTTGCTTTTCTCTTTTTTACAAATATTTCTAGGACACATAAATATAGAAACACATACACACTCGCAACCTCTCCACATTTCTCAGGACTCCCATGAGGGTCTTCCCACACACCCTATAATGTACAGCAACACAGATCTGAAGGGCTTTGTGGCGCTCTCCTTCCTGAAAGGAGGACCAGCTAAACAGCAGGTGTACGTATTCGGGAGTATGGGATGTTGGCCTACAACAAGAAATGACTCGAACGCAATGACTTCTGGAAAACAATCTTCAGAAGGACCTTTCTTGGAGCACACACCAGTTTTTTAAAATACCTTATCTTGGGTTGTTCCAATAGCAACACCTTCCGGCCTACTTCTAGAAGGAGATGCTTCCGAGAGAGGCTATAGGGTCTATAGCGCTAGATACATAAGTGTGAGTCTTGAAAACAGTAAACTGTTTTGTGGAAAGGCAGCTGTTATTCTCACACAGCGTGGTTTGTAGATGAGATGGGTGGAATAAGATTTGCTGCAAATGAAAGCAAAGCCACAGCCGACTGAATCTTCCAAAATGGATATTACCGAACAACGTCCATACACACACACGCACGCACGCACGCACGCTCGCCATAATCCGATGAAGGTCATAATTGAAGAGACGATATTGTGGGGTGTAGTCTAGCAATACACTCTGACTGAACCCCCGCCCAGCTGTTAATGTGAGAGGAACCAGAGATACTGCCTCATAGACACGATGTTATCCTTTTCTAAAATGTGAACAACTAACTCTCATAAGCTAACCTAAATGAGCAGTAATGTTGCACACAATGTACAAGGCCGGCTGTTATTTTAACATGACATTCATTTTTTAAGTCTATATTTGCAACAGTTATTGCTTAATACAAGTGTCTCTGAAACTAGTTGGTGGTTAGTGTGGCTTATGCTATAAATAGATGTTCTGGATCCATTATCTCATAAGAAAAGGATGGAGAGTATTTGCGTGGCAGTGCCTTGCTCAATACAGACAGAGCCAGTATCCAACTGGATCCATTGCTGTCTTGTAACATAAAACACGCTTGTGCATAGGCTGATTAGAACCACACGGACCAGTCTGAAGCCATATGGGCGACCAGACCAGCAGCATATAGCAAATACAGTTACAAAGATGCCCTGTGATATGATAGAACTAATTTACAGACATCTGATTCCAGCTGGGCTTCAAGTGCCCATGTCTTGTAACCTTTGTACAGTAATGTCACATTTACTTTTTGTCTAAAGCATACTTGCTTGAGCCACTGAACACAGAAAAGAAGATAATTTGTTTCCATACAACACTGCACACACACAGAACAGGCTGGACTCACAATCAGTGTTCATAATGAGACCCGTAACAAGACTTCGAGGGAGTGCTGGTCCACAGAGACAAAACGCTTCGCCGTTGTTAGAAATAACACACAGATAACCATCCATCCAACCTCCAGGTCAGTCTTTACCATGAAGAAATGTGAAGAGATGTAGAGAGGAGATTCATTACCTCTTTTCCATGCTCACGACTCCTTTGAAAGACACAGGCTGGGCAACCAATACAAAAATACCAAACGGAAAACACAAACGGAGTCCACAAAACAGTCTTTCTTCAGCACAGTCACCCGTGAGAGAACGGTGGAAGGTTAACATGGACGCGTCAGACGCAGAGAGAGATAGACGCACAGACCTCACACTGTGTCCTGTGGTGAGGGACGTCTGACAGCCGGTCAGATGAAGAGAAAGAGGAGAAAGGAGAAGGAGAGCAGAGCACACCAGCTACATGGCCGACATTTTAACAGCTTCTGACGCAACAGACAGAGAGGGAGAGCGAGAGAGGGACACACAGACACACTTCCTCTAGAAAGCTGCAATGTCTCACACTCCCTGGCTCAGCTTGCTTGCACTCTCACTGGCTCACTTTCTATAGCCCTCCCTCAATCTCTCTCTCTCTCTCTCTCTCTCTCTCTCTCTCTCTCTCTCTCTCTCTCTCCTCTCTCTCTCTCCTCTCTCTCTCTCTCTCTCTCTCTCTCTCTCTCTCTCTCTCTCTCTCTCTCTCTCTCTCTCTCTCTCTCTCTCTCTCTCTCTCTCTCTCTCTCTCTCTCCATCTGTTTGTGTTGGTCTTTTTTCTCTCCGGAGAAGGGAATAGATTAGTCAGAATATCTGGAATAGGTTGGTCTGGATCTGGGACAATTCAAGGACAATTCCGTCTGCAAAATAAAACACCTCACTATGAGGGCAGAAATATTTATATTACAGACAATGCAAATAGAATAAACATATAAATAACCACCAGAATACTACATTAGAATATACTTCAATTGAACAAAGGGGCTGGATGGCCAAAAGTACAACTCAGTGCTGAGCTGAACATACTTTCTACCCTTCTATCTGTGTGACAACACCACCCAGGAGACAGATGCTGTTGCCACTGATATTATCTGCACCTGCCACCTAAAAATACCAGCAAGCATTTGTGAAAGCAGCATATTGATACACACACCGTGTAGAGAAAAGCTGAGAATGTGTGTGTACGTGGGCGAGGACGTGGGTGTGTTAATGTTTACAGTATACTGTCATGCCTCTTAATGGTGTGGGCATGAAGAGAGGAAGGAAGGCCCTGCCAATGGAGTGGTGAAAGCTTCAAATTGAGAGTGCTGCAATATGATTCGTTATTCTCCATGCTGTCTCCCTCCTGAATTGCAAAGACGTGTGCACTGCACACACACACACCCACACACACACACACAACCACACACACACACACACACACACACACACACACACACACACACACACACACACACACACACACACACACACACACACACACACACACACACACACAAACAGATTACCATAACCCATCTCCATCTGGCGATGAGAGAGGCACGAGAGGGAGATTTATATTACCAGCTAAAGCCTCACATGGTAGCTTGGCCGACTTTGTGGCTACCAGCTAAAAGCTAGGTAGCTGTACACGTACACTGAGGCATTACTTGGGAAGACCTGACAGACTGGATACTAATCAGTCATGTATTATGTCAAATATGTTACTTATGCCACGAACATTGGCCATAGCTATCGGTGGAGCTCTGTGTTACAGAGGCCACAACCAATATAACTACATTGGTGTTACAGCTTTGTGTGACAGCTCCATGTTACAGAGCCATAACCAATAGAACTACATTAGTGCAACAGCTCTGTGTTACAGAGCCATAACAATTATACCTGCATTTGTGCAACAGCTTTGTGCTACAGAGCCATAACAAATATAACGACATTAGTGCAACAGCTATGTGTTACACCTCTGTGTAACAGAGCCATAACACTAACAAATATAACTACATTGGTGCAACGCAAGGCTGCAATGACTGATTTGATCATTCACTTTCGTTCATTTCCTATTTCACTCACAAAGGCTGCTGATGTAAGAGAGACTAGCTGTGTCCATTAACAGGATTCGCTAAACATTAGAGACACAGCAGCTAGCACTTTATCCTTCAGGGACATCATGTCGGCTGTCCACGCGGAGGGGAGCCATCAACACTAGCATTCAGATTGGTCCAGGTGAAGGCCATGTTGGCTAGTCTAAGATGCTTTATGTTTTATTGAAGACATATACATCATAGGTGCCCACTGCTGAACCCCCCACAGTTACATTGTCATTATTGTCATTGAATAAATATTGTGAAAAAAAAACTGACAGCTAAATAGTGTTCTGCTGCAGAGAAGGCATGATTATACTGTCATTGGAGTGGCTCACGAATGACTTCAGAATAAGTATAGGAATCTTGAAGAGAAAACACAACTGACTTCCAGTAATAATGTGTCATTTCTGCCGCTACTTGTCGCTAAATCCAAGTAACGTGGATTAGTTCAAAGTAGTTAAAAATATATAATCCAGGAGTCCGGCAGATATTATTCAAGGAAGAGTTCATGTAGGCAATTGTGTTCACGTTACGTTAAGCACATGGTGTTGCTTATTTCAAATCAAATGTCCGCTAAACACAACGTTAACTTGCTGACTTGTCATCAGTTTAGTGGACAAACCCCTGTAGATAATGTTATGTGGGGAGTCAACAGTAGGGCCTAGCGCGGTTATCCCTGGTCATAACCATCTTGGTTAGTCAACAGATATTCACAGTCATTTAGAGCCATGTGACGCCCGCAACTAAAGACTTTATCCCGTTCTGAGTTCGTCTCGCGTTTGGTAATTTTTTCAAAACAATAGGGGCTTTACAAAGCACCCTTTTCTCAAAAACGGCTGAACCAAAATGAAATTAAACCAGAGACATCTCACATTTCAAAAATCTAATAATGGATTCAAATCTCTGTGAAGAACTGTATCCACTAGATCTACAACAGTGAAGAGCAGGTCAAGAACTGTGTGGCCATTGGAGCTCTAGGGTGGGGGTAACCTACATAAGACTGTATATAATACAGAGTCGACTGATTTAACTTAGACTGTTCACTTTTTCATACCAAAAAAGGGACTACAAAATCAATTGAGGAGTCCTGGTTGAGATTCAGACCGTGGAACAGATTCCATTCGGTGGGTATATCTGGCATGCCTCACACTGATTGGTGAACTCCTGATTTATTCTATAAATTAATAGGGTAGCCGTATTCTCTGCGGGGAAAACAACAATCCTTCCTCCCCAGATGATCATGTTTAGATTGAGAGCGGGCTGCGAGGGGGGCTGTGCTCACAGATGGTTGGGTGGAAGTGGGTAGGTGACAGAGAGCATTTAATGTGTTGTCCATCGCGGATGGATTTAACGATAAAAATACCAAGTGATCCTCAGAGTAAGGTCTATTTACGTGAAACACTGCGTTAGTTTGGTGGCTGGCAAAAGTGAAAGTAGCACATCTTAGTAAACTAGATCGATATTTAAATATCAACTCAATAAATTAGGTCACTTATTTGTTGGAAATAACCAGAGCCCTACTGGGATCAGTGATGACCCTCAACCTCCCTGATCCCCGCACATCTGCACTGTGCACACGCACATCTGCACTGTGCACACGCACATCTGTACTGTGCACACACACATCTGCACACGCACTTATCAGCACCGTGCACATGCACGTCAACACTGTGTGCACTTATCACTTAAGCTGGGGAAAAATATGGTAGGGGAAACACTGATGAGGTAGTCCACACACACACACACACACACACACACACACACACACACACACACACACACACACACACACACACACACACACACACACACACACACACACACACACACACACACACACACACACACTCCACCGTGTGTATGTGTGTGGGTACATGCATGAGCATCTGGTGCATGTGGGCATCATGCTTTTTCACATGATGCTAGTTGCTGGGCACCTGCGGTCCCTACCAAGACAGGAAAAACATTAAACCAGCCACTCTTTCTCAAGACAAAAAGGTCCATTAGATGTGTACAATGTGTATTTAACCAGCACCTTCAGGGTATACATCATTGTATTTTTAAGTGTTAAAATGCAGGTTGGTCCACCGGAACAAATGATCAGCCTAAACCGTACACAGATACACTATCCTGTTCAACTTTTGATAAACATTCAGTACTCAAACGGACCGTGTGTGGATCTGAACCCCCTGACTTCCTCCTCCAGCCTCCAGCCTGGAGTAGAGAGCACTGTGGCCCATTAACTTCATCTACAGATAACCTGCACATTATTACCATTTTCCCGATCGACCTATCGATTGGTCGTAGAGTCGGTTGAATATTTTTTTCAATCGGTTTTCTGTGGTTGACTCAAACCCTAGTGTTGTGTGAGGTCGTTAGATCATCCATCCCAGTGTCATGTAGCTCACACCAGTCACTTAAAAAAAATCAAATTTAGTTCCCAAATCCATTTTGAGTACAGATCTAGTAACACACGTGCGTTCCACTGGTGCCTTAAGTAGCACCTTAAAGCCCTCGTTGTAGCTACACACATCAATCCCCAACTCTCCATTCGTACACACAAAGGGGCTCTGCTTGGTGCCCATCAGTTGTGCTCAAACTTTAGCTGTCTGAGCCTTTGTCAAGTCTCACCAAGAGTGTGACCATAACAGAGAAGGTATCAGCGGTATCCTCCATCATCATGTGTTGGTACAGCAGGGACAGGAGAGCCATGCCCGCTCTGTTCTCCCCTTCATCTGACAAACTCCTCCTGCTCCTTATTATGAATTCATCCGCCGTTTTCTTATCTGCTTCTCCCACTCATTGCCCCTGTGTACACTGGAGAAACATCTGGATTCTACATTGTAGTGTGTGTGTGTGTGTGTGTGTGTGTGTGTGTGTGTGTGTGTGTGTGTGTGTGTGTGTGTGTGTGTGTGTGTGTGTGTGTGTGTGTGTTACAGGAAGGTAGGGGTGATTCGGAACTGTGAAAAGACTGTTGTAGTCAGCGTGCCTGCTGCCTACTGCCACAGGACACAACCACACATCAAGACCTGAAGAAGGTTCCTGCTCAAGGGTGTGAGAGTCATGAGGAGGACCGCAGTTATCAAGACGCCCCATTGAACGTGCTAGCTGACGAATAGCCAATTCAAAAGCAGTCCAAAACACAGCATTTTATGGCCTTTTAGAGTAGAAGAAAACCTGGGTAAAAAGCAGGGCTTTAAACACTAAATTAGCTGTTAAACTAAACACTAAATTAGCTGTTCATGCCATTAAACAGTGTTAGGATTGCAAAGATGCTGTATTTTGCGTTGATTTATATCGATGAACGTCTAGAATGAGTCACAACCAAAACACACACACAAAGTTCTCCCTGTCCCTTCTACCGTTGATTTGCTGTACACCAGTGGAGGGGACCGTTGATTTGCTGTATACCAGTTGAGGGGCAGCTGTTTACCACGGAGCAGATCTTTCCATCACCCTGTACACAAGAGGCCACTGAATTAATCAGAGTTTCTTTTTTTGAACGCAGAAGGCATTGTGGGGTCATGTTACGAGGGCTGTCACTGAATGCCCACCAGCAGCCGTGTGGCAGAGTGTAGAGATGACTGTCTGAGCGGCACACAGGCTGGAGCTCAGACACGCCTCCGTGGTCCCTGCATGGTGTCTGCAGACCCCGGCGCTGGTCCTAACCGAGTACAAACCAATCACATGAATTCCTGGGACACCCTCCATGATGTCATTCTGAAGACTAATGCAGTGCACCCGTGTGTTGTCGGTGTTCAGTCTACAAATGCATGTGAGCATCTGTGTTCATCGTTAATGACAGAGAGCACACTAATGACCTACTTAGGGATCCTGTTTTTATCATAGATACTTCACCCAACACCGCTACATGCACTCTGTCACCCAGTCTACTGGGGTTAAACTGTGTGTGTGTGTGTGTGTGTGTGTGTGTGTGTGTGTGTGTGTGTGTGTGTGTGTGTGTGTGTGTGTGTGTGTGTGTGTGTGTGTGTGTGTGTGTGTGTGTGTGTGTGTGTGTGTGTGTGTGTGCGTGTGTGCAGTTCAAGGCTTCCCTAAGGGAGACAAATGATGTAATATTGAGCTCTGAAACACAATAACACACAGCTCTTTGTCGTTGTGCTTACAACACTGCCAAGTGTGAGCATGTGGGCACGCACACGCACACACCCACCCACCGGCACCCATCCACCCACACGGTCTGCGAAAAGGGTGACCATGGCATATCTGGTCCTCCGTCGTTCCAAATCAAGGTGAATACCATCCGCAGCCCTGTTCGGACTACATCCTCTAGAGCCGCCATACCGCTCCAGCCCTCCCAAACTCGAGGCAGACAGTCCATCTCAGCAGCAGTCAAGGCCGATTTAGGGTCGTTTTAGACGCAGAGACGTAAGCACGTAATTTACACAAGGGACTTGTTTTAGACAAGTTTTGATTTACGGTTCCTTTAAGGTTCCTTAAGGATTGCGCGTGTTGCAAGGGGATTCTCCGCCAGAACAGTAGGGGGAGCAACGAACAAATCTGTGGACGTGGAAGTGGAAATCGCTGGCTTGTTTATATTTATAATTAATATAATCATAATTCGTTCTTGTGTTTTCTTCTTCTCCTTCTTCAAAATTCTTCATTTGCTTCTGTCACGGCCTTTTAAAAATGGCGCTATTATGCTGTAAAACCGGAAATGTGAGACTCCTGAAAGGATGTGGTTAGCTGGCCAATCACAGTCTTTGCTAGCTGCGTAGGGCCGTAGTGTTTTAGTCGCATAGTCAGGAATTTTGGCCGACGCACTTAAGCACGTAAGGGGGGATATTTTACCGCGCAAGGGGGGGTTATGTATCTTACGTGCTTACGCGTTACGCCTAAAACAGAGCATATATCGGCCTCAGTCACACGTATACCGACCGGCCCCTTGAGTCACTGAAAATAAAATGTGTGGCCCCTCATCATTTCTACTTGAGTACCCCTGCTCTAGAGCGATAAGTGAGATGGACTGAGAGTGCTAGAGAATGTTTGCATGGAACTCTGGTGATATTTGCACCAAAGTAGTGCTAAAAAAACTGGGAGAATGTTTTAGAAACATGCTGCACACACACACACAGACATTTATTGAGGTGCATTTATTGATCTATTTATTTATGAAAAAAGGTCTGCACTGGTTTCCTCTACTTTACATATATTGAAAGACCTGTATGTTAAACCTAGTCCTAGACTGCTCACAGTTCCTAACCTGCTCTTTACTCTCCTAGAGCTAGTGGGGTACCCTTTAACCAGGGACTTTAATGTTATATCAATTCATTGTTGAAACTTTGAAAGGTGCCGTTCTGATTACAGCAGGGTATTTGTGGTGTGCCGATAGTGAAGTCACATCACCAAACAACAGCTCTTTAGAGAGGAGTCCTGCCTCCCTGGGACTCGTACCGGGGACCCGTCTCTAGGTCACTTGACATGGCTAATACCTGGTGAATATCCTATATCTTGCTCACTTTAAACAGACATTGTCCCCACTGCGTTAGCTGCTGTTGAGCTGTAGGATGGTTCTGAACAGCAGCTCACAGCAGCACTCTGCTGCTGTTTATGTCACTCTCAGTCTGGGTTTTGGGACGTACCTCCCCATGGACATTATTGTAGAACTTGTTGAGTATGGGGAATTCCCCTACCCAGGCTGCCACTAAAGGTTCAACACCAGATGTGTCTTATACAGACTCTCAACAACAATATAGGACTAGTATTATTCAATGATATATCCTGCTTCAAAATACTGCAACATCAACATAATATTTGGATTTGTTTATGTATTTTAAAGATGTTACAAGTTATATGTAGCCTACATGTTATGCACTGTACCTAGAATGAAGAATGAATAAATGTTACACCTTTGTTGATTTTGAATCTAAAGATAGATACTTTTGTGACATGCACTTAATAAATTAACAAATTATGGTATGACAAAAAGATAGCGGCAAGACAAGAGAAGCAATCTATGGCCTAGTCCCTGGAAACTGTTTGTTAAGTCACCCCTATCACGACCATTTCCACATTACCTAGAATTTGGTAGAGAAACACACACACACACACACACACACACACACACACACACACACACACACACACACACACACACACACACACACACACACACACACACACACACACACACACACACACACACACACGCGTAAATAGACTATAAGTAATCACCAAAAGCAGAGATGAAATACAAAAACAATATTCAAATCCATTCCAATTCAGAGGAGGTGACAAATGGAGGTAATGCAGACCAGTGGGCTGAGAACAGTTCTGCCCGTGACTGCTAGTGTAAATGGGCCTTGGTAGTGGAGCATGTGCCGGAGAGGGAGGGACCATGTGAGGAGAGACTAAAGCAGAGCGTAAACAGCGGAGGTAGCTGCATCACTAGATCTTAGCAGCTAACAAGCGCGCCGCAAAACCAAGCCCTCGTCAGAGGCAGCTCAGGAAACCCACAGAAGCCTCATTTCCTCTTTATGCACGCGAACACAGACATACACACAGTGAGGGAGAAGAAGCCCTTCCTCTAGTGTGACTGAAGACAATAGAGGAAAACATCCTCAGATCGGTGACCCGGTGACCTGCAGGGAGAGTGTGTGTGCGTGTGTGTGCGTGTGTTCTTGTGCTTGTGTGTGTG